>NC_090321.1:28197276-28503893 GCF_040869045.1 Eurosta solidaginis
AGAATAAACCACCCAAGTTAAATGGAGCTACACAAAAACCACTGCATAGAATAGTACGCGTAGCGCTAGAAAAATCAAATATTTTGACATAGTCAAGCATACCACGTTAGTGCAAAACTTTGAAGGTCCAACCTTCATCCCTGCCTAAAAATGTGGACTACAAACTATCTGTTATGGTCGGCAGCCATCAGTGCAATTCAGGAACGTAACATGAAAGCTCAGAAGAAAAGGCAACAAGAGGTGCCACAGCGTAGTGTCGAAGCGTGAAAAGGATCAGAGACATTCACAAAACGTTGTGTGACTACTATGTCCGGTTAACCTCGTTCTTACAGAAAAGTACCATGAACTCGCGGTTGAGAAAAGCAGCCTCCACAGGAGGAGTGGGTCACTCTTACGCAACTTCTATCTGGATACTTTAATAAGTTAAATTTTTACTTGTCCAGAATTAACCCAAACATACCCTATGACACCAACCATCTTCACCCCAGCGGGTTAGGTGGTCCGAATATACCCGCGGTAGGTACACCTGTCGTAAGAGGCGACTAAAACACCAGATTCAAAGGGCTGTGTAGCGCAACGCTTCAGGTTGCCAGCGCAATATGTAGCTTCTCCAAACCCAATTGACAATCTCACCTATCAGCGGCAAATCCTGTTCCACTAACAGACGAGGCTCTGGCGACTCTAAGCTCCTCATGGAACTTGGGCTTGAGGAGGGAGGGGATGGCCTGAAGATTTAATGTGGCCACAAAAATCGTTCCCGAGATGCTCGGGCTAGCACCTTAATGGTGCTGCGGTACCGGAGCGTACCAAATCTGTATCCGGCAAAGGACCATCACATCGACAACACTCCCCAAATCCTTCGGGGAGCAACCATATCGTTACAACAACAACAACCAACCATCTTAGCAATGAAAATGTGGAACCAACGCCTCTAACACCCTTATCTCCCTGGTCCAACCCAGTTGAAACAGCATGTTTTCTCGGACTCCCATCCTAGGTTGATGACAGTGGTGGCACCTTTTGTATAAAACGAAGCACTGCTACAACAACAACAACTATTTACCCATGTTGCTTAAAATATTAAAATGTAAGCTACCATCATAAATTAATAACCCTTTCATCATACTTCCAACTTTTAATTCTTGTTTCTTTTACATATCACATTTTTATTATACACAGCGTGCTTTGCTCACAGAGTATGTTAACTTTAATTGGATAACGGTTGGTTGTACAGCTATAAAGGAATCGAGATAGATATAGACTTCCATATATCAAAATAATCAGGATCGAAAAAAAATTTGATTGAGCCATGTCCGTTCGTTCGTCCGTCTCCCCGTTAACACGATAACTTGAGTAAATATTTAGATATCTTTACCAAATTTGGTGCACCAGCTTACCTGGACCCAGAATAGATTGGTATTGAAAATGAGCGAAATCGGATGATAACCACGCCCACTTTTTATATATATAACATTTTGGAAAACGCAAAAAAAATGATTATTTAGTAAATAATACACATCGGTTACACCCTAACTTGTTACACCTGTACTTGTTTTTTTTTTTTTTTTTGAGTAACTACATCTAAAATTCTGACAAACAGCGCAGTTCTCTCAAGTTTGCCATTTAAAACTTTTATGTTTAAGCAGCATTTTATGTGTATACGTTTGTATGTTGATGTATACGTTACCAACTTGTTCTTACCACATTTCACTTGATTATTGATTTCTCCGCTCAGCCATATCAATATTTGATGCATTAACGTCAAAATTCCCGCTGACAGCCGGTTGTCAGTAATATTTCGTAAACGTCAGCAGCATCCAGTCAACCATCAGTCATCATGCAATCATCAAACCAACCCTCCAATTGGCATAAGCAATTTAGCGCAGCACTTTAGCAACAGCAGCATTAACGGTAGGCATTTGGCAGCAATCTTCTTTTGCCACGCAGCGGGTGCACGCTTATAAATCAACTTTTTTTTAATTTTTTTTTTGTGGCAGCGAAAAAAATTTTGTTTTTCACATTTTTGGCAATTCTTTGCAAACAAATTTTTTCTTTCGACAAAATTAATGCAATTCAGTCGACTTGTTGCTGTAAAGGGCGTGTTGCCTTTGTTGTTTCCTTTGCAGTGGTGCACAACGCCGGCTGAGCTTTACAAACGCAGATGTTTTTTTTTTTTTGTAATAGTCTGTGTTTAGAAATACATTGAGCATAGAGTTCACACATGAGATGTTTATTGCATGAAGTAAAAGCGAAAACTGTTTGACTGCTTTCTTCGCGAATATCTGTCGGTGCGCTCACATGAATGTAGTTGAATGCCGAATAGTTTTCCGAAACTCTGCCAAGCTATCGAGTGCACCACTGTTCCATAGCATCGAAGTGCTCCTTTATTAGCCTTTTTTAACATTTTTCGGTGTTTTAATATTACGTACCGCTAAACGCCGCTGTTGTGGAATTTTAATTTTCAATCAAATGAATTTTCTGTAATAAATTTTTAGCAGCAATTTTAGGTGCGTGACTTTTATGTTATGAGGGATCGATTGAAACGGTGAGCTGTTCTTTGGACGAAGCATAATTTTTGCATTTTTTGTTTTGCTGTAGTTATTATACTCAAGGTGCAAAATTAAAATGCTGGATCGGATCGCGCTGAAAATTAAAACTTGCCAATTAAATTTTTCAAACTTTTTTTCGGAGATAGTATTCCAGGTCGATCTTAGGTCGTAACTTCTTAAAAACAAAGAGAGGACACAGCATATGTATTGCAGCTTAGCAGGCCTTGTTACCTGTTTTTAAATTTTTCTTTTTTTAATATTTTTGTTATTTTGGATGTTCATAATCTGTGTAGAAACTTTACTTTGGAGATCAGTTTTCGGAAGAGGTCTTTTCATTTTGGAAACGTTAATAGAAAAATGTATGTGTTATCAAAAACCAAAAACTGTACGTGCATGATATGAAGATTGGCAACGAGTCCTAAGGCTTAGCAGGGTTCCGTAATAACTCATACTTCTTCCAGGAATCTCACTCTTAAAACTAAAGGCTAAGGTAAATAATGTATACATCTTGTTTAATACCGAAGCCACAATCTTATTCAGTTGGCGCTAAGCCGTTAGAACGTCCAACAAGTCGCACCAGTTGGTTCATAGCTGAGTTAACTGGCGCCAACTGGCAATACCAAGGGAATGTAAATTGTTTTCCACCAGGTCGTTCTAGTGGAGTGGGTTCGTCCTCTTCCTTCTTGGCCAGAGCATTATTTCGTAAGTATTTCGAATATATTTTATCTCGAACACTTTCAGAGCCGCTTCATTAGATGTTATCAGCTTCCTCTATTATACACTATTTAGCAGTACGAAAGGCGACTTTACTTTTTAAATGTCTCTTGCACTCCCTTATCGACAAAATAAAAAGTTTGCTATGTATTCCGTATTCCTAAATATGTTTTTACGGCGATTTAAACACTTCATGGCCAGTGGTATGTTATATGAAAAAGAACGTGTGTTGAGGGCTTTAAATCCCACCGCTCCCCAAAGCCGCCGGTGATATCCAATCGGGAGTAACTTCGACGGCACAAGTCAGAACAGAGCTTTCAAAGCTCCTACAACCGAAGTCTGGATGTCTTCGAATCGGCCCATGATTCATAGAATGTAAGCTAGGTTAGATATGCCTAAAAACCGATAAAGATGGTGGTACGCACCCCATCAATTGGCAACTCTAAACTGTGTGCATTAGCACAGTGTGGAATAAGTCTAATGCCGGAGCCAAGCAGCGATAAAAATGCTAGCTACACAAAGGCACTAGCTCAAAGCTAGTAAGGGCATGGTAGCTACTTACACTCTAGAAATATCCATTATCTGGGTTCCGGGACGTAGGGTTATCGTAGCAAATGTGATAGCTTGTGAACTGGCATGCAAAAGCTCAGCGGAAGGAGGTGAGGGAATAACCAGCGTCGAAGTAAGCATACGCCTGAAGGTGGCCAATTGGAAAATTTGGAATTTTTATGTAAATCTAAGCTCAGCAAAATTAGAAGAGCACCACGGCCTATGCGATTTTAAGATCTACATGGCCATACTGTATTGAAAGGCGGAAAATGAGTCAACTGCAAAGATTTAGGACCGACATCCATAAACTTAAACGCAGTATACACCGGTTACTGGGTTTTAGGCCCTCAAGCAGAAAACATAGATACTGCGCATAATAACTACAGCACAATTGGGTGTTTTCTGTATATATTCCTGGCTCTAGTAAGAACATGCTGAAGATCCTCCTGAGACCCTTTTTGAATATCTGGGTAGGTTGTCAGATTTTTCAAACATTTCTGATTTTGTAAGCAACTCAGGCTGGTAGTAATACATTTTTCATGTATCATTCAGTATATTCAAATGGGTTTTATGGAAACGAAATGGCTTTTCATAAGCAACTTTGTCGTCCTGCATAGCATCCGCTATACCTGCCATCCTACGCAACATCCTCCATATCTTTTCCCTATCACTTTTTCACTATTTATCTCTTCTACTTCCATTTTCTTTTTTCTCGCTCAACTTCCTTCTATTTCTCCTATCGTCCTTTCTTCTCTTGCTTCCTCATCTCCAAATCTTCCCCTCGCAGTTTACATATTTGTATACCTTTCATAAAAATGGTATCTCAAAGTTGTAACTCCTTAAAGGAAAAGAGATAGACCCAATAATAAGAATACCGTGTTGATCAGGATGACGAGCTAAAACGATTTAGCCAAGTTTTTTTGAACGCCAACTAGTCTCTATATTTTTGACACGTCTTGACGAGATTTGGGGAGTGGGTATATATGGGTGTCGGATTAATCATTTGTCGTAATCGACCAGATCGGATCGGTTTTTTGAAAAGAATGATTTGTGTTATTTGTTCCTCATTTTAACAACTAGAAAATTGAAATCGCACAGGATGTTTTGACATAGGGCATATATTGTTGTCTGGAAAAATTGTCAAAATCGATCATATATATAATATTGTGGCGAATATTAGCATCGCTATGCTGTTAGTAAATAATCACAACTACAAAAACAGCAAGCAGCCACTATTATGTACATGTACACATTAAGGCAAGCAACACTTAAGTACATGGAAGGCGACGAAAAATATCACACATACACATATGTAGTCATTAGCTAAGAGAAGTAATTACTCACACATACGCATATAGCTAAAAGAAAACATAAACTGCAAATATACATGTATATAGCTGGGTAACCAATCATGAGGTGCAGCTATTCTAGAACATATGATCGTGAAACGCGCATACCTTAGGAGAAATGGCGAACGAGATAACCGAGAGTATAAAAGCACCGCAAGCTGTGGAATCAATAATAAGTTTAAACACGTTTTAGTGAATTACGTGATATTGAGGTGTAATTATACTACTCCCAAAGTAGTCCAAATAAACGCTATTTGGAAATACTGAATATTGGAGTTATTTATTCGTCAGCTCAGTGATTGGAACGTAAGCAGAAGGTGCATAGTTATCAGAAATCCCCAGAATTCGTTACAATATCTATCCCATACAACCGATTGTTCAGATAAGAGGTTTAAAATAATTTCTTCCTCATTTTAACCGATTAAAGTTTGAAATTTTTTCAGACACTCACAAATACGGCATATTTTACTTCCTGAAATATTTATTGAGTTCGGTCATATATGTATATTTTATATATTCGATATAACTGCTTGTTTAGATGAGAGATTATCCTCAAATTCCTCCACATTTTAACAGATAGACCATTGAAATCTCACAAAACGTTTAGACATAAGGCATACATTATTGTCCCGAAAGTCTTCAAGATCGATCGCATAATAATATATACCCCATATAACCAATTGTTCAGATTTTGTGAAATTTGAAATTTCAACACATTATTATTCAGCTCCATTTATGAACGGTTTCGTTCTAATTGGTTCTTATCTACCTTTAGATATAGACAAATGCTAATTTTCAGTGGCAAATATTTCCTGTGTCAGTGAAAGAAACTCTTCTCTTATGCGCGCTTCTTAGTCTCATATTCGTTTGCATATGCAAAAATATATTCCAACCAAAACGTTTTTTAACTTCATCCACCATTTTTTTTTTTTTTTTTTGGATTTCCACTCGAAATCGAACAATTTTTTAATTGTAGTTGTTATCACATATAAAGAGTCGACTTTTTTGTTGTCATTTGACGTCAAATGTGTTATAAACAACCATTGTTATTAAACATTATATTAAACTAACACTACCAACAATAACTTAACGAACTATAATTATATGTCATAAAATAAATATTGAACTAATGCTTATATTTTTTTTATGCCACATTCTAGGATTTTGCAACAATGCAACAATAGCCAGAGTTGCCAACGCATATTGAATAAGTGCACAAGAATATTCATGTACCTACATACATGGACATGCAACACGCACACAGCATGAAAATTAAAGAACATAGCAATCATAACAAGAAAATAACAACAAAAATTAAGGCGGTCTACAACATGCAAAGCTTCAACGCCAAAATATGCATAAAAAAGCTAGACAAAATAAATATTTTTTAATAAAAATCTGGAAGTCCGGGTGTGGAGATGTGTTTTCCATTTGGTTGTGCCGTGGAGTAGTGAAGAAATTGCATTCATGGTTGATTACAACAACCGCAATAATCACTATTAACTGGCAGACAACAACATATGACATTTATAATGATTGGTTGTAGTTGTTGTTGCCTTGTTTTGCCTGCACTTGGCCGCCACTTGAAAAGCTGTTATTAAACATAAAACCGGCATTTAATCTTAAAGCGCATCTTCTGATTTACGCGCCAGACAAGCGCGACAAAAGCGGTGACTGGTGTGTTGATGGACTAAGACAGACACGGCTGTGCAAGTCCTAATAAATATATTTGTGTATGTATTCATATCGGTATATAATTGCATGTAAATGTATGCTTGCAAACTAACAACAATAATACCGCTACAACGTGCTGATGGCGTTGAAAATTTACAAAAATGTTATCGAATCTCAGAAGCACCTTCACCATTGGTCATCTAAGTGACCATGCAACTGATGAACTTCGAGAGGCACATTGCTCACATAAATAGTTGATAGAAAATGGGACTCCATCTTTTGTTGACAAATTTGTAAAAGAACAACCAGAATATTGAGTCCACCTAAAATCTCACCTTGGTTCACTAACAAAGTTTCGACTATTTATGCTTAGGCTCGGTGCAAATTCGGCTTAATTTTAGGTACTTAACTAATATTCCAATAGAACTCTCCGACACTGCCACAATTTAGATAAAAAGCTGTCGAACTTGTGGAAGCTCATTCGATACTTAAAAATTGCGAAGCCATCGTGTATGCATGCTTTAAAAGGGCAGGTGGAGGAAAAGCATCCCTTGATTGCAGTAGATACAAGCAAATGTAGCGTCGTTGGGGCCTTTCTTTCGAACATAATGGAGCACCTGGAGCTGGACTGATGCAGATGAAGGCGGACACGATGGTGTGACTAATATTGGATATGCCACGAAAAATTTAGGTCCCGCTGAGAAGTAGGGACCGATTTTGATCCACATGTGATGATCAAGTATTCAATTTTATTCCGCCATCGTTTAAGCAAAGCTATTTGGAACCGTCATTTCACCATTTAACAATCGATTGGACAACAGTTGCAGCAAGAATCATGGCCTTCTGGCGTATAAAAAAGCTCTCATAAAATCAAAGACACATTTGTTTTGCTCAAAGCGAATCCATACCAGGTGGTGGCAAAGCGAACTCAACCAATTCGCCGTGCAGAAGTATTGTCAAGTCAATAGAAAATTTTTATTGATTCCGATTAACTGACGTTTTGTAGTACAAAGCGCTGTATGGAAAATAATCAAGAAGAAGCAATCTGCTGTTGGGATAACTACCCCTGATACTGAACTCGCCTTGGTTTTGCTTACACAAATTAAAATACCAAATAAAATGAAAAAAAATATGTTTTTTTTTTTTTTTTTTTTGAAATTTGACATTTAAATTTTGCAAAAAATCCCAAAAATTTATTTTGCACTGTAATGCCGATATTATTTTGTGCTTCACGTATTTGCTCTATTTAAGCAGCAATTTAGACAAATTTGCATACAGCCTTGGTTTTCTTTAGTTAAAAATGACAGAGGTAAAAACGCACAGAAGCTGAGCCGATGGTCAGCTATTGTCAAATACGTTTGCCATATGTGAATAACTGACTCAAAGTCGATAAAGCAGTAGCTTGCCAAAATCTAACCTCAAACTTTGTGTTCATTTGTCTCAAATGAATTTTTAGTGTCAAAATTGTCATTCCGGCGGGCAACTGCCTTTTTGACTTATTTATCATTTAAGTTATCACATCCTAACCATTTTGAAGGGACTTACCTGTAATACTACGGTTTTCACTAATTTGACTAAGTTTTTGTTTAAATTCAAACTGGTTGATCTAAAAATATTATATAGGTTAACACATAAGTATTCTTTTGCACCTCGCATGAACAAAGATATCGGCTACCCATGAAGCCTAACCACTTCATTGCTGTTTCTTGTTGTCTAGTTGCTGTCGGCAACAACAGCGGGTCATCGGTGCAAATGCGTTTGCGGCACTTGGTCGGTCAGTTATTTTGATGGTCGTTGATTGGACGGCGCTTTGTGGCTTGAGGGGCATATACGTGATTTTTTAAATACACTGCAAATATCTTCATTAAAAATAAAAATAAAAGTGTATAAACAAGCATTTTTATATAAATGAATTTTTTTCCATAAATAAAGCCCGAGCTTCTCTTCTAACAAAGTAACAATTGGAGCAAAAAGGGAGCTTCCCAATGCCTGTTTAGCGATCACAGATGCCAATTTGGAGCACCAAGTAAGGTCAAGTCTTAGCTTAACGGAAGCGCTGGAGACAATCCTGAAATGTTTGCTATTCTGCATAATCCACCTGTAGACAAGGTGGCGAAGCGTAGATAATTTCAAACGAGACTAAATGCTTCGGGGCAGCTTAAGAGCAGACCATACGGCCATAGTAGTATAGCGTCATCAAATATTGGACGGGCAGAATACCTAGTTCCCTGCATTCACGTTTATGGGACTCTTAGAGTCACAATAGAGGTGGAAGTTTGGCGCTCGAATGGCAAAAGAGGCGATACATGTGTAAGGTTGCAAAGTAATGGGAGGTATAAACAAATCCCACAAGCTGCCAGATGACAGTAGTGTTTTTCAGGTGGAAGTAATATTGGTGACTAAAACGGTTGAATAACTGGAGGAAATATATGCATATCTATATGGAGTTTCTTGGCATATGGGAACATATTGAAATGGAAAAGTGGATGAGCTAGTCTAAAAACGCGCATCGCTCAAAGCTTGTTCCCTAGAAGTTCCAATCAGAGATAAGCCAAAAGGAGGTAACACTTTGATCCGTGTGTTTTCGAGAGGATGAGTTATGTGACAAAGCAGCCACCGACTTTGGCGCTGCTTGATCATAGCAATCCTTTCCGACAGATGACTACTGAAATGTGACGATCTGTAGAGAGAGAGAGAGCTTATCAGATTAGTGCTCAAGATGATGCGGGAATAACCAAGTAATTCCTTTACAATTTTTGATTCAGCAGGGTGTTACAATGGTGTGGCGATGATAACGTGTGACAACATAGTGAGCTTGCGGTGACTGAAGGAAGTTGTTCCAAAACTCCAAAGGAAAGGTACGAACGTGCAGTTTCTAGTGGGGGATATAGCTCAGATCCACAAAATAATAAAAATTAAAATATGGGAAGATACGCTGCGACTTCTGCAGAGTCAGAACCCGAATATACCAAATTGGAAGTTATTTACTTTATCGCATCTTACGGAGGAAGGTCAGCACGACGTCTTTTAAATAAACAAGAAGGGGAGGAGGGGGAATACATTGTACACACAGCTTGGTAAAATGTTCTGTGGTAACAGCAAGATTTAAACACGACTCAGGAAAAGGAGTATCAAGGATAACAATCCTAAGACGTCAGAGGTGGACAAAACCGAAAAGGACTTCGAAATCACGATGGAGGTGTTAGAGGAGAACAAAGAGTGCTGAAGTGCTGAAGAAAACAGTCGTAACATGCAAGAAGCAGGATAGGTTGAAGAAAACCGGGAAAGCCCTAAACCATAGGGCAAGAGGAGGGTGTACATGTCTTATAGATAAACCTTCAACACAATTTAGCGGCATCTAGCTAACATTTCCTAGCCCTTGAGAAGGGTTTGTTTGACGCGGCACTGATGCAGAAGCTATGGCTCTCATAGGGAGGAAAGATTTCTGGGCTCAGCGCACGCTGATTTGGTGCTTACTGTGCGCAATCGCTTGGAAGGTAATGGAGCTTTTGTTCGCCAATCAAAATATTTTTTTTTTTTTTTTTTGAGGCGACTGGCTACTCAAGTTGAATGTATGAAAATTAAGCAGATACGTATACATTTTTTGATATCTATATCTATTAAGTTTGCCATGGTCTAACACCTCGTCTACCCTCTCCAAAACTTGCCAAGTAGCATTCAAAACTAACAAACTTGGAGAATTTTCTTGAGAAAACTCATTAACTTTAACGGATAAAAATGATCTAATTAGGGAATTAGAAAACTAATGTTTATATAGAGAACATATTCGCGCATTCGATTTGTAGTGAAATGCTAAGTAAGGAGCTTTGCAAGGTAGCAGCCTGCAGCTGTGAAAATTGAGTAGAGTAAGGGATAAGTAAGTACTTGCACTATGTTGAGAAAGGCGCACACTGACTAACATTTATTTCAGCTTGTTGTATGCCACGCAGACTGCTTGACGACGATGACAGTGATGTAATAATAACAAACATAACAAAGCAGATCAACTACCGATGGTGTGTGACAATGCAACTAATTAGTGAGGCTTGCAAATGCAATGTTACGCGTGAGTAGACAACGCCCACTAAATGGCAAGATGAGCAAACTTAACCCTATGTGTATATCTACATTTGTCTGTGTATGTGTGGCTGTGAGCATAGAAAAGATGAGCAACATCAAGTGTTATGCGGTTGACATGCCTTCTTTCACTCATTCCCTCAATTAATGATTTTGCTCACCACCCGATCACCCTTTCCACACCAAACATTCGCTATTATTGAACAGTGCAGCGCAATGGAGCGGAAACATTTATCAATCGTGCGACTAATTAGACAAGATTGCGAACAAATGCAAAATTTCACATACACACACACACATAAACAAAAGCGTGTGCCAGCGAAATAGTGCACAGTGAGTTCGTAAGCCTGCTTTTGTGATTAAAATTTAATAAGGCAGCTGCTTTTCGAACCAAGAGAGTGAGGAGCGATGTGGCTTGGTTAAGCGGTATGCGTCGGATGGAATTGGTGAGAGCGGGCGGTGTCGGAGATTACCTTTGGGGAGGTAATCGGCACTCAATCAACTGCTACACCAACGGGAGTATTAGATGGGCTGCCGGCGAGCACAATTCGTTGTAGAAATGGTATGATAGCGAACACCAGCTGAATATTTTCTATCTACTACGGCGTTTTTATTTTTACTACTTTATTTTTTGATATTTAATATAGTATTCTTCTCAGTTATATCTAACCCAACCGGTGGCATAATACCCGACAGCAGCGCTGGCGGCTTAAAGAGAAAGTAAGTTAACGGAGCGCGTAATAGTAGCGGAGACGGGGGAACGTAAGTGTGGGTGATGACGCAGTGGCTTCTCAATGGCTACTCCATGGGCTGAATTGAAGTGCATCATAACGGCACTGCGATAGCCCCTTAAGCTCACGCATCGATCCACTTGCGAAGTTAGAGTTGGGGAAAAAGGAGTTTGTGCTATTTTAACGCAATGTTGAATAAATCTTGCATGCATGTTGCATCAACATGTAGCAACTTAAAAATGCCGTCTGGAAAAAGTTTTGCAGCGAAATGTTTCTCACTTCAGAAGAACTAATATCCTCTTCGGAAACAAAGCTAAAATATTAAGTTTCTTTTACCTATGTCCTATGTGTACAATCTACTTTTGTTCGCGAAATCAAGGCACCCGTGCCATTGTGCAGCGTTGAAAGTTATGCGCAATTGTTGCTGTAAACATCTTACTGCTACTGCTGTTACATGTGTTGTTGTTACTGCAAAGGCATGTAGTTGAGAGTCATTGACGCACCTTCGTTTGCTTGGTTGTCGTTAACACGCACAATGCTGTCACATAGCAATCAGGTTCACTGTATATAAACAAATGTTGCATGAATAATTTGTCAAGTCAAGCAAAGATACGCATGTTGTTGCATGATAGTTTGTTGCATATTTGGTTGTTTTTTTTTTTTTTTTTTTTTTTTTTTGTTTTGTGTACTTTTTTGTTTAAGCATCTTACTTGCCACACCTTCTATATTGGTAAATAATTAGACTATAAAAATTACTATTTACAGCTCGACTGCGCTTCCAAATTGCATGGCCGGGGATTCTGACATCAAATAACTCACAATAAGCAATTTTTTTTTCAGTACACAGATGAAACGCATGTGGTAATATTTTCTATTATATATATTTATATCAAAGAGAGTTCGCAAAGTGGTTGAAATTCAATCAATAACTTCGCTTTTCTTTGCTTTCTCTTCATTTGCTGAACTTCACTTTGCCTTCCTTCAATTTCTGTTTTTCTTTTCCTTTTTATTTTATTATTTTTGTGTCCTTCCTTTCCTTTCAGTCCTTACAATTTTTATAAATTTTTTTTTTTCATTTCATATCAATTTATTTTATTTTATTTTAACTTATTTAATTTAATTATATTTTATTTTATTTTATTTTAACTTATAATATTTGGTTGTTTTATTTTATTTTATTTTACAAAATTTATTTAAAATTTTCTCATTTAAGGATTTACATTAAATATCGGTTATAAAGAATAAGATAGTGCTATTCTATTAACTAGTTACATTGGTTTGGTTATACAGTTGTTGGTAAGATTTTCTATAAATAACTACATATGTATCAGGTTTCTAAATTTATATAAATCATCGTAGATTAGTGTATGCTTAAGAATTTCCTAACTATAGAGCTTTTCGGTGAGTTGAAGTTTCTCAAGGCTACAGTTTAGTGATTTCGGGATAACTCCAGTTTAGGATATTTTTATGGGTATTATGTCGACTCTGTGCAGCTTCCACATCTCCTTAATTTCGTGTGCCAGACTTTGATATTTTCTGAGCTTCTCCGCATAGCACTCCTGTAGGTTGTGTGTAATTGGAACACCTATGTCTATTACGTAAGCCTGATTCTACTGCTTATTTACTATGGTTATATCAGGTCGGTTATGTGGCATGGTACGATCTGTTAGAATAGACCGGTCCCAAAACATTTTGATGGCGCTGTTTTCTAGCGTTGCCTCTTGGGATGTGTAGTATAGGCATTCCGCTGTAATTAGATCATTACTTTATTTTATTTTATCTTATATGATTTTATTTCACTAAAATTAGTAGTTTTTCATTTTATTTCTGTTGTGCTTTGTTTTATTTTATTTAGTTTCATTTATTTTATTTTATTTAATTCTATTTTATTTAATTTTTTATTTTTTTTTATTTTATTTTATTTTATTTTATTTTAGTTGATTGTATTTTATATTATTTTATTTTATTTTATTTTATTTTATTTTATTTTATATTATTTTATTTCATTTTAGTTTATTTTATTTTACCTTATATGATTTTATTTCACTAAGCTTAGTATTTTTTATTTTTATTCTATCGTTTTATTTTATTTTATTTTATTTTATCTTAAATGGTTTTATTTCACTAAACTTGGCGTTTTTTAATTTATTTCTGTTGTTTTATTTTATTTTATTTGATCTTACTTTATTTTATTTGTTTTTTTTTTTTTTCATTTGAATTTATTTTATTTTATCTTATTTTTTTATTAAATTTTTTTTTTTTTTATTTTACTTTAATTTATTTTATTTTGTCATAATATTTTATATTATTTTATTTAATTTTAATTTATTTCAATTATTTTATTTTATTTTATTTTACACTATTTTATTTTATTTTATTTTACCTTATATGATTTTATTCAACTAAACTTAGTATATTTTATTATAATTTTGTCGTTTTATTTTATTTTATTTTATTTTAAATTGTTTTATTTCACTAAACTTATCATTTTTTTTTTTAATTCTGTTGTGTTTTATTTTATTTTATTTGATCTAATTTTTTTATTTATTTATTTTTTTTTATTTTATTTTATTTTATTTTATTTTTTATTATATTATATTTTATTTTATTTTATTTCATTTGAACTTATTTTATTTTATCTTATTTTTTTTATTATATTTATTTTTTATTTTTTATTTTACTTTATTTTATTTTATCATATTATTGTATATGATTTTATTTTATTTTAATTAACTTAATTATTTTATTTTATATTTTTTTTTTTTTATTTTATATTATACTATTTTATTTTATTCTGTTTTGGTTTGTCTTATTTTATTTTATTTTGTTATGTATTTTTTATTTTTTTATTTAGTGTGTAGGCATTTTATAGCTATTTTTGTTTTCACATGAACTTCTTAACATTTTTCCGAAAGCAACACATTTAACAAACTTAATTGAGCCATTCAGCATATACACATCATACACACATTGTACACTTCCGTTAATTTATTCAATACTTGCAACATCTGTTACATATCCTAAATCAATCTCCTTTTATACGCCGAAAAATATGCACCGATATTCATCGAAACTCGCAAGCTAAACCAACAACAATTCTACATTGTAACAAACTGAAAATATCTTGAGGTTGAGGAAAGGTGAATATGTTTGCGACGTATGAGCGACGTCTCGTCCAGTGCTCATCGATTAAAGTTAAATGACTGCATTGTATGAAGTTGCGTGGTTCGATCGAAAGGAGTTGATTTCCAACATGTTTTTTTTTTTTTTGTTCTACGTATCTGTCTACCGTCTTGTTATATGTCTAACGCTACCGATTCGTAACATTCAAATACGAATTTCAGCACAATTTATCCAACACTTCGCATTTTGTAGAAAACGTGACAGTTGAGATGAGTTACATGACGAGCAAGTGAGGTGTGCATTATACTATATCTACGAAATTTATGTAGCTACTGATACAAATGTATGTATATATGCGTGCGTGTGTTTTGAAAAGCTTCAACAAACGATGTTTGGTAGTGATGTGATTCCCAGAATTGGGATAAAATTTAGTACGAGTATGTGGGGCTAGTCCTAGAAAGCTTCTTTTATTTGCGAAGAGAACGAAGTTGTTCATGACATATGAGTCGGGTTCGAAGGCACTCAACCAAACCAAGATCAAATAGAGGGCGCACAAATCCAAAATAAATAAAAGACATTAGTTATGTGCTAAGCTGGAATACGAGGACACACTCCTTGGGGTGTTAGGAGGGCAGCAGATTTTTGTAGCAGGAGACTGGGGACGAATGAAGTAGTAGAGCGTGACAGTGATGGAGCTTTCTTCTATGGTTAGATTTGTGGTTATCCGACAGTCATATCAACGGAGCATGCCAGCACCGTAAGAGCTGGGTGGGAATATAGTAGCGGGTGGCAGAAGTCGAACACGGGCAATCAACAGTGTAAATATGTGACAGAGTACGTACCAGAATTGGAAGCAGAGAGATGGGAGATGCGTACCATCTAATGTGCATAAGTTATTGATAATTATCGCCGAGTTATAGGTGTGCTATTGAGCATGTTATAAAATTACCGTATTGTTATCAAAAAGATATCGATTTGAAACCAAACGCAAATCTTATCGAAAATGTTCGATTTACTATCGAAAAGTTATGGATTATTTATCGAAATGTTATCGTTACGTAAATTTTTTATCGGAGCACTCTCCGCTGGTTATTAATAGTTATCGACTTCTTCTTTTTATTATCGACGACCCATAGACTTGTTATAAAATAGATAAAGTTTCAATATAAAATCGGTTATATATATGTAACCCGTTGATGGCAAGCTGATAAGAAACCAATTAGAAGCACATGGCATGACGACAACGGCAATAATTCCCTTTCGATAAAAACCGATTGACTTGCCGGTATCGGTTTTTACCGCTAAGAAGCTAAAACTTCACGAGTATTTGTTAGCCACGCCTGTTTTTTGTGAATCGGCCATTTTAAGTCCTTTTAAAATTATTTCTTCGACCTATTTCTATACAGCGCGCGATAGCTTCAAAAAAGATTTTAGGCCAATATTCTCTTAAAATTCGGCGGCCACCATGGTGTGATGGTAGCGTGCCCCGCCTACCACACCGTATGCCCTGGGTTCGCACCCCGGGCAAAGCAACATCAAAATTTTAGAAATAAGGTTTTTAAATTAGAAGAAAATTTGTCTAAGCGGGGTCGCCCCTCGGCAGTGTTTGGCAAGCGCTCCGGGTGTATTTCTGCCATGAAAAAGCTCTAAGTGAAAACTTATCTGCATTGCAGATGCCGTTCGGAGTCGGCATAAAACATGTAGGTCCCGCCCGGCCTATTTGTAGGGAAAATCAAGAGGAGCACGACGCAAATTGGAAGAGAAGCTCGGCCTTAGATCTCTTCGGAGGTTATCGCGCCTTAGATTTATTTTTTTTTTATTCTCTTAAAATTTTCTTCGTTCTCCTTTAGTTATTCCTAAAAATTTTCAGACCGGAATCTACATGTTTCCGTAGGCTCCGAATGGCATCTGCAAGGCAGTTGAGTTTTCACTGAGAAGCTTTTCATACTTGGAGTGTTTGCTAAATCACTGCTGAGGGGCGATCCCGCTTGGAATCACATTTTACTAATTAAAAATGATATTGCTTTGCCCGGAAATTCAACCCAGAATATTTTGTGTGGTAGGCGCAGCACGCTTTCACCACACCACGGCGGCCGACCTCTTTCCATATATTAGATTTTTTTTTTGTTTCATAGTCTCTTACACTCTTTCTTCCGCGATCCGAAATCATCTCCGGTTTACACGTTATTTTCATCACTTTTACCATTAAGCATGCAAGCGTTGTATACGTATATCATTGACAGACATTTATGTCATCAATTATCCTCATATGTATATTTATGTATGAGTTCCTGAACATGCGTTACGCAACTGGTATGCTTTACTATGCAGAATCTGTCGAACATGCGGTGATTAGGCGTCGCTGCAAGAAGTTTGTATTTGAGCCTAACATGATGTGCATAGCAGCTCTATGATATTAACTCAGTAATAAATCAGATCCAGATGCACAAAATCTACATCGTATATGTACATACCACATACATTTATATACAAAGCAGTAAGAAGTACGGGTGGCAGATCAATATTTCACATACACACAACATTGGGCTGCAATACCAGCATTCTATAGCAAATTGTACATTTCGCAAATTTTCGGATTGATCCCATTATAACTTTTCAATACTACTGATTTAGGGAAGATTCGTGACCTACTATACCTCATTTTTTACACAGGTAAACCACAGCACCAAATAAGTATCTATAGCTGAAAGCTTTCACCTCATTTCCGATCACTCGCACACGCAGTATCCATAAAATTGAATATTTCTTACAAGGTTTTGATCTGTCTTATTACTGCGCTCAAAAAGTGAAAAAAAAAATTGATATAAATGTGTCCCTAAAAATTGGCACAGAAAAAGAGTTGTCGAAGTGTTTACCAAAAAGATAAATCAAAGCTGGATGTTTCCTTACACAACCTTTAAAAGAAAGGTCAAGAATCGGTGAATTTATATCGGTAGAAATTAGACAAATAATCAAACATAAACGAATGACCTCTTAGGAAAAAATGTTGAAATAGCCAAAGTCCTGTTGAGGAAACAATGTTCGATAAGACAAGAAATGATTCTGCAACTGATTTTCTAAAAAATTTCGATCCCTTTACAGCTAATTATGAATACACATTTTCGAGGGCTTTGCAATATCTAAAGCATCCCACAAGAAGAAATAATGTCGTTAGTAAAGACAACAATGGAGTTTGTTGCAGGTCATATGAAGAAAATGTAGAGGCATTTGAGCAACACCTTTAAATAGTGTTCCAATTCTAAGAAGAAGAACAAGATATTAAAAACACCAATAGGAAAAAAATTACCAGAACATGACAAAATAGATGGAAAGTTTTAAAAAACCCTGCCCCAAAAGAGTCATAGACTATAAACGCGTATATATAAGGTAAGGCGATGCTGAGGCTTGGCCATTACCACACGCAGTGGAAACTTGGCGAAAATCATCATAATACAGAAATGCCAATACTATACAAGTATGATATAATACAGAAACAACAGTTTAAGTTTAGAAGAGGTCATGTTACTAGTATCGCAATGCTACGGAGTAATCAATGTTATTACAGAGGCACTGGAAAGTACAACATACTGTACAGCAGTTTTTCTTGACATACAACATGCACTTGATGGAGTCAGGCACACGAGAAACTATAAATCTAAAATCTTATAAAATAAAGTCGCTAAATATCGCTCATTACTTCACAATGTTTTTTGCATTTGAAATCTTACCTTCGTGAGATGCACATTTTCAATTTAATTTGTAGCTATATATTAAAGCGGCGTGACAAATCGCCAAAATGTAGTAAAAAATCTTAAAATTTTTATTTACACAGTTATAAATTCAAAATAGATAGATCGATTTTAATATTTCTTCTTTGCAGTAAAACTTTGAAATATTTACTTTTGTTCTGCATCGAAACGGTTAAAACAATAGTAAAATTTTTCCAAAAAAAAAGCAGTGCGTATGTTTGTTCGCTGTGAACTGTGCGAGCAAACTTGCATTGAGTGGGACAGCGTCACATACATACACACACGTTGAGTTAGATCGAATAGTGAAAAAAGCCAACATTACTTGACTTCGAGAGTACATTTATAAGGTATGTATGTATGTATTTTGATTTCATATCAGCTTGACATATGTTTGTACATATTTATGCGTGTTGCCAAGTTGACGTAGCATAAATGCTTCAGAAAGCATACATAATTTTTGCTATGTTTGTATGTATAGGCTATGGTAGAGAATGTCTGCGGAGAGGCTCAACATCGAAGGGCATCTATATTATGTCGGACAGCCAGGGGGCACTGCGTGCCTTGCAATCCTACATAGTTCCATCTAAGCTGGTGGATGAATGCACTGAAATCCTTAATGCCCTGGGAGCCAAAAACAAGGTTTTGTTGAGTTGGGTTCACGGACATCAGGGACATGAAGGTAATGAACATGCAGATTACCTAGCAAAGCAGGGTGCTACATCAGCATTCTATGGTCCTGAGCCCTTTTGTGGACTCACAAAAGCACACACCAGGGAAACTAAACAACTCAGATGTCACTGGATTGATTGCCCAGGGCAAAAGCAGGCCAAACTGTTTATACTTCCGTCAATGAAAGTATCAGCCAAACTTTTTAACCCAAGCAGCGAGGACCTAAGAACTCTTACTGGGTACTACACGGACACTGCGGTCTACGATATAACCTAAGTAAATTAAATCTATCTGATACCCAAATTTGTCGTTTCTGTGAGCTGGATGATGAAACTCCGGTTCACATTCTCTGCGAATGCATCGCTCTACCTAGGCAGAGACTATCCCATCTAGGTGGTGGGACTCTTAATCCCTATGTGATATGGAGTAAAAAGCCTGAACAGGTACTTAGATACATCAAGAGCCTCCAGATAGAAAATTAGGCTGAAAGGTCTTACACAATAGATCTGCACAATGGTAGCAATGCTTCCAGACCAATTAATAATTATAATAATAATGTATATGCTAATGTTTGTGCACTAAGTAGATTTAATCTATCTATGTCCGAATATATATAAAGAAGGTGAACACAAACATACAGCTTATGGATTCCGAAACCACTGAGCCGATTTTATTCCAATTCGCAGGATTGCCTCACAGCAATCTGAAGAATTTTTCTGTGAAGTTTCTTGCCGAGAAGTGGTCGAGGATCTGGTCCAACAAATTCTATTAATGACTCAATTTGCTAGAAATTTTGTACATAGGTAACCCGTTGCCTAGACTAGTATTTAAGATGATTTTTTTCGGGAAGTCAACCAGGGCCCGATCTGTTCGAACAAAATCTATTTGTTGTTCGATTTGCCTAAAATTTGGTATATAGGAAGTTCTTTGCCTAGATTTGTATTAACGAAACTTTTTTCTGGGAAGTAGACCAGTGATCGACTGCGACAGGGACTGGAACTTGAACTGGGAGCGGAACTGAGACTGGGACTGGGACTGGGACTGGGACTGGGACTGGGACTGGGACTGGGACTGGGACTGGGACTACGAATGTAAATGACATTTGGACTGTAACTGGGACTGGAATTTGGACTGGGAATAAGGGATGGAGAGGAATAAGAAGAGCTAGGGAGAAGAAAAAAGGTTTAAGGAGAAAGAGTGAGACGGAGATAGAGAGATATGGATACATGGAGCGGAAAGAGGTGAGGGAATAGACATAGAGGGAGAAAGACGCGAAGAGAAATAAAAATACAGAGGGAGAAGTGAATAAAAGAGTTAAGAAAAGGGGCCCCCGGGCCAGAGGAAGAGGTAAAAAGATTCTAAATCTTATGCAGATAGACCAAAGTTAGGGCAGAAAACGTCTGCCGGGTCTGCTAGTTTTATATAAAATTATGAAAATATTTCCGGCTCCACATATTTTGTTGTGCTCAAATCATATTTAAAAAACCGAAAGTTGTGTGTTGCAAACCAAGGCGTAACGTCCAATATATACTCCATAGTCAAATGCTGGGTCCGGTATTGTTTACAATATTCACTGTCGAGCTTTATGCACTTTAATAAATGGATGCATATAATGGAAGATTAGATTGAATTCTCAAAAATAAATCTGCGCATGTAACTTTCATTCTTAAAAAAGGACACTGTCCTCCTGTTAATCTCCAAGAAGAGAGAATCTGTAATGCAAACTAATTTGGACCTATGCTCAACCACTTTGAGGAACGGCAAATCACTCCACTATTGAAATATAGCAACGCTATCGGTCAAAAACACTAACAGTATTTCCTTGCATTGAATAGCTTTAGGGCATCTGCTTTGTGTACATCCGGTATCTTCATATTTAACTGATTTTTGATAAAGAAATGCCGTAGAACATTTGGGTATATGCATACAAAATCACCTACACTACGTTGGCTATACTCTGTTCCTCTTGGTTGCAAGTGGCTGGAACATTTTCTAGCATATTGTTGATATATAATAATTTATATACACTAAAACATACAACTACGTATACATATGTACACAGAATTTCGAGTTGTCAGTATATCTGTCCAAATATATTCATATCAAAGTCTTATTAAATATACATACATACATCTATTAATGTGTCTCACTTACAGGTTGGTTGACAAGATGCATGCAACATAGCGGCATTTACATATGTATGCTTGGCTGGAAGCGAACACCGACTTCAAGCGAGTATGGTCAATAAATATGTATGACATTTGCTTGTAACAAATGCTTTAAGTCAGTTGGCCCTGTCGTCACACGGTTGCCGACATCTTCAGCCTCAAGTCAATGTTATTGTTTGCTTTGTTTTTGTTGTTTCTTGCTTTTGCCGCTGAATGACATTTGTGGCAGTAAATCATGCCAATTTAAATGACTTCACACACTCACAACTTGTACAATGATGACTTTTTGACTTTTTACCTTGAGTTTACTACGCATTCTCATCATCTCAATCAAAGCATGTGACGTCGACATACTTCCTTCGTTATGTTAACATAACTCTGCGAGTGCTTTTGCCTAGCGATCCCTTAGTGTAATTTTTCTTGACTGTCATAATGACAATTGCGACAAAATGTTGCATTCATCATTCACACATGTTGCATTATATTCGAGTATGTCACTTTATGCCTATGCTTCATATCCAAATACATGAATTTACATGGAAAGTCGTCTTTCCTACAATACATCACAACTGAATGTGCTTTTCCTTAGTCTTGCTCTCGTTTCGTAATATGAACTTCAATGTCTTAACAAATTAGTTCAAGTATGTTAAGGACATGATGCCGTTTGACCTGCTAATTAATGAAGAAGAGTTTTTTTTGTGGAATATTAAGTGCAGTGAAATGAAGAAAATTGAGAAAAATTCCGTTAATAAATATATAATCTTCTGTATTAATTAAACGATATGTTGATTGTAGAACAATGCAAATTAATCCTTGATAAGCTTAAAAGCTATGAGTTCTTTCCGTTCTCATTCGGTATCATCACCATTAATTGGCACTTAATCTCAATTTTGGCCGTTTTGTAACAAGCCACACACAAGTCCTCGTTTCGCAATTACTGATGCCAATTGAGAACTCAAAGCGAAGTCAAGTCTCCCTCCAGCTGTCCCTCCAACTCAATGGTGCTTTCTCCTTTCATCTGCTCCCAAACTGTGGTGTTGACTAAAATAATTTCTTCTTCTTTCGACATCGTCATTGAGCTCGAAGCATACTTAAGAACAGGTATGATGAGCGACTTGCAGGGAGTGATTTTTGTTTGTTGGTAGAATTTGTAACTTTGGTAATGTTGATTCCATTATAGACGAAGGCCTTCATAGTCTCAAATTTTTATCCGTCAACAGTGATGTGGTAGACTGTGTCATCATGGTTTAGTTCCGCTGCTTCTATCTTCTCCAGCATTTGGTTATAACTCGCACGAAAGGAAGACGCCTTTTTTGAAAGCTCTTTTTGCTCGAATGGATCGGAGTGGCCCTTCCCAATCCTTACGGAGCTGGTGGTGTTGCTTAAAGTAATTAGACATAACGTTATCATCTTTGCAGGGAACTTTAATTCAGGCATAGCGGTATGCACATAACTTCTTTTCAAGCCAACCAATGCTGATTTGAGATCGAAAGTAAGATGGTGAGTGCATATTGTTTTATTTCGTATCTTGTACAGGATCTAGCGCAGTGTGGAGGTCTGGTCGCTAGTAGATTTACGAGGTCTGAGGCCACACTGATTAAGTCCAATAATTTCATTAACTTTAGGCTTCAGTATTTCGCACAGTACGCTAGATAGAAATTTATACGCGATATTACGCAGGCTGATTCTACGGTAATTGGGTGAAGCAGAGAGCACTTAAATTCCAATCTGGAGGCAATCCAATCATGAGCGCATGCATCCGATCATATTTTGCAAAGCAGTTGATATACGCTCTTTACCAACTTACCGCCTACGTGTTTGAACAGTTCGGTGAGATATCGTCATAGTCGTGGGATGGAACGTTTTTTTCCTCATCAGTGGATTCCCTATCATCAGAAATGATGCAACGAATTATTTATGCTAAAAATAGAATTGTAATGGAAATGAAGGTGGAGTTGCCTTAAAACCGGAAGCCATTATCTCCATAAATTGCTAAGGAGCTTTGATAGACTCCGTATTTTACCAAATTAAGAACTTTTAAACGTACACTTGATTACAAACTAGCTTTGTACCTACGATGCGTGCACTGAATTGTTTGGGTTGAAAACGCCTTACCGTGAGGTTGAGCCTTAAGGCGTGTACTCACGTTAAAATTTATTACTTCTAGTTACTGAGTCACACGGTCAGGCGAAGATTGCTCTCACTGAGCAGGTGCAAGAGCCGAGTAGAGTTATTACGAGCCGTATCTGTGGTGAGCAGCTTTTCAACGGTATTCCTGTATACTATTTCTTTGCTGCACATACGCTTGTACGTATCTTGGCTGCTACAAGGTGATGGTCAGAGCGATATTTGGACCTCGTAGAGTGCGTATGTCCATTACACTGAAACTATGCATTCCGTCGTTCACGAAGTGATCGATTTGGTTCCGTGTTCTTCGATCAGAAGACATCCAAGTAGCTTATCGTATCTTTATGTGCTATAACCTTGTACTGCAAATGAGCATGATCAATTTTCCAACTGTGTGAACAAAGACTCTTTCCTTTCCCAATCTGTCGTTAAATTCACCCAGCATGATTCTAATAGCATGGTGGGGCAGTCCTCGAGATATTGAATAACTTCGTCCTAATGCCAATAGAGGCAAGACGCTCGCTCACAGCCGTGAACTTGATTACTAGGCGGCGAAGTTTCTTTCTCACTACAAAACCAACACATCGCAAGGCCCTATTGTTCTTCTGCCGTCATCAGGCAAAGAAAATCTTATCTGGGGCTTGTTCATATTTTTCATTTAAATGCATTTTTACGGGGAAAGTCCGAAGCCAACCGTACAAACCAAGAACGGGATTTGAATCTAAGTCGCCTTTTGTAACAGGCATAACTATCGCGGATATATTCTAAGCCCCCATTAACCACAGAATTAGAGTAACAACACATATCTTTATATACCTTTCATGAAAATGAAACGATATATTAAGTTCGTCACGAATCTCAAAATTGTAAGTCCTTAAAGAAAAATAGATAGACCAACCAATAAGTATACAGAAGTGATCAGGATGACGAGCTGAGTTGGTTTAGCCATGTCCGTCTGCCCGTCTGTCTATTTGTATGCAAAGTAGTCCTTAAATCTTTGAGATATCTTGATAAAATTTGGTGAGCGGGTGTATTTTTGTGTCCGACTAGACATTTGTCGGAACCGGCTCGATCGGATCACTATAGCATTCATGGGACATTTTTAAGTAAATATGATTTTTGTCATATCTTCCTCAATTTATCAGATTGAAGCTTCAAACTTCACCATATGTTTCGTATATTGCACATATTGTTGTCTGAAAAAATCGATGAGATCGGTCGTATATATAGAATACATCCCCCACAAACGATTGTTCAGTTAAGAAGCTTTTCGTAATTACTGCCCCATTTTAATAGCTAATGGCTTGAAATTTCACCGAATTATTACGTATAGAGCATATATTGTTTTCTGAAAAAAAAAAATCATAGAGATCGTTCGTATATATGGCAGGTATCCCATACAACTGATTGTTCAGATAAGAAACTTACAGCCGATTATTTGGATATTACGAATGGGATACGAATGGGATAAGATTATTGTTCAGCCCCATTCATGAAAGGTATGAAATCTTCGGCACAGCCGTCAACAGTCCCGTCCTTACTTGCTGAAATATCTTTTTGTTTATTGCTATCCTTAAAGCACTACAATAATTCACATTTCTCAACTACATTACTGTCCTATCAATCGACTTTTTGTCTACATTTGCGGCTCTTGAAAAATTTTGTTTTTTTTTTAGTACTACTACTAAACTAACAGGGTATGCCTTCTTCATGCATACTAACGGTTTGCACTTCACAGAAGATGTCGAACAACAAACACGAACACGCAAAATTCCAACAAAATTATTTCTTAAGTCGAATTAATATTGAGAAAAAGTTGAAAAATTGCAAGTTAAGTCAGAAAGCATTGTTGTGTCTACGGTGGCTTTGTTGCCTTATTGGTTTTATTGAATTTAATATTTGATTTGAAAAATTGTGCGCCACCACGTACATAAGTACGTACTTACGTAACTCAATACCCACAAAGCAAAAAACTTAGCTGTTTTCTTCTTTTCTTTTTTTTTTTGGTGACCATAAAAAATAAGCGAATGTGTTGCTGTTGCAGAAGTGCCAACAAAACATGTTGAAAAAAAGCATACTGTGGTTCAGCGAAAATCAGTTGATGCATTGTGTTAAATGGATAAACGGTATTGGTAGTGAAGAAAGCAGGGTTGCCAAAATTTGAAAATACGAGCCGACCCGTGCACATCTTGCGCAACAAATATAAAAGTCTCATATCCAATGTCAACAGAAATCAGCTCTTCTATCAATCAATGGCGCTTGCTTTGCCATTTGGCCAATGTTAGCAACTGCCGGTAATGCAGTGTTAGTTCTAATCAAATATCCACAGTGGCGCCATAGCACAAATTGATTTCTTTGTGTGCTCACAATCGTTTATTTTTAACAAATTATTTTAATAAAATGTAGCTAAATAAGAGCACTACGACTAATATTGCCCAAAGCTCGCTACTAGCATGAATCCACATCTTTACAACCAAAACTTTATTTATAGATTTGGATTCCAAATTAGAGCGAAAAAGGGACCTGTACATAAAAATATCAATTAGAAATAATATATAAGATTGCGATGCATCATATCCAAATAAGCTTCAACTACATTTACCTGCAGATGGATATAGGTTTGGTAAGGTGGACTGCGCGGTCAATAGACACCTCACATATACTCAATGTGGCCATAGTGCTACCAACATTTTTTTGAAAAGCCCCAGCTAGTAGGCAAGACTTATTTTGTAAAATAACTCCATCCTTTTGGCAAGCTTTCTAGCACAAAGCTTAAATACAGCCTCAGAGTTTGGCAACCCTGTCAACCTAGTAGCTGGTGGCTTGACCTCCCACACAGAACTTTCTCAACTGTTATTTGCTGCAGCCCATACTTTCTACATCTGCTCTTACTGACGAGGCCTTATTAAAAGCATGAGAAGCCAGTGTCCAGCTGGTATTTCTTTCACGAGCTTTAAGTCTACTCTTTTGAGATATATGGGTAATTTTGTTAGTCTTATATTATAGGATTTGCATATGATCCAAGAAATTGTGTAGCTCTGCGCTTCTATCCACGTCTTCTTTGCTTGATGGATCATACGCAACTCCAGTCTATTTTTGAATCCTTCCAAGCAGATAAGAATGCCAATCGTCAGTTCATCGAGTGCTGCACCCTTAATAGCACACTCATCGGTTTGTTGTTCCCTTTTCTCCATTGCAACGCCTCTTTAATGCTCTTTTATATTCCAGGGTACTTCTTGATGAAGTACTGTGTGGGATGATTGCCTTAATGGCCGCCTGAAAATAAATACATAAATTCCTCCAGAATTTCTGCTTTTTCATTCAGGAAAACATACTCTACCTGAAAGACACTACCGTAATCTGACAGCCTGTAGTTTCCTTATCATTTATGGATCGACACACTAAACCACAGACCCGACCCCTTCCGTTAATTTGGAACCATCCGTATACACGTGTATAATATGTTCTGCTATTTTCAAATCCTTGCGCCAACCCTCCGACTGTATTGTTGCTTCTAGATCTCTTTCGAAGCTCAGACACGAGACAATGTAGTTCGTTGCCCCTTTATAAGATAACAGTACTGTATTTAGTAGGACTTCCGTTATGCTATTCATTGAAAATCTACATATACCCTATAGTTTTTAAGTATACGTACTCTCTTTGTATCTCTCCCTAAACTTGGACCACATATTAAAGTTTTTCCTTGGCAATTTCCGTTAATATACAATGAAAGAGTGTGGGCGATGAGCTCCAAGTGAATCCCACCATCCTCTTGCAGACACATAGTGCCGCGTAGCCTTTTTTTGCTCTCTCTTCTACATGGAGTTTCCACGATAATTTACTATCTAGTATAAATCCTAGATATTTTGTACTGTACTTCTCTTGTGAGATTATATCTCCTAGCTAAGGCCTAGTCCAATGCGAGACCATACATTTTCCCGTAAGTAACACTAGATAGGCTTTTCCGTGTTGGCGCTTAACCCAATTCCAGATGCCCAGGAAGCATATACATCCCAAAGCGCCTGATCTATCAGAAAGCCAATTGCTAGAAGCCATCTGCCTCTTATGTCGACTGAAACGACTTTTGCGGATGTCGTAAATTTAATTGGATCTATGTCGAACCGGCGTCCATAGCATTGGTGATAGTACCTCACCTAGCGACGTTCCTTTGTTTACAGATTTTGTGGCCACGCATATAACCCATTGTGACATGACTTTTCTGCAACTTAGCACAGTCCGATCCACTTTGTTTAGGAAGAATGCACTTCAGTTCCGTTGAGACTGTTATGAGTTCTAGAGTTCAAAGCTAAGTACCCGAACATTTAGCGGTTAAAGAGGTGAAATTCAATAACAGAGGTTTGTCTGATATCAATAATAGCACCGAACGGAAGATAACAACACAGGGATCCCATACAAAAATATTCAAATCGTTTCAAGCGAGTTGCATTTGAGAAATGTACTTGAAAAGTTTCACGCAGACCAGAAAAAGTTGAAACACCTTTTTTTTTATTAGGAACGATACGACCCTCCACTTTTGTCAACTTCTCAACGGCTCTAGTAACATGACACAGAAAACGTGACAAGAAGCCTTCTGGCAACACCTGGAATCTTAATATGTAAGCTCTTTTGTACTCAAAATTACTCACAGATTGCAGGGCGGACTATTTTCATCTTTGAAGTACAATCGACTGAGCTTAATAACATTTTCGACGATTTCTCCGGTATTAAAGTTAAAGTTTTAACTATGTCCGCAGCCAAATCTCGTAAAATACGTATTTTTTAATTTCAAAATCTGGCAACCATAGAATTGCTTTTTATTATTTTAAAAATATAAAAAAATTTTGGTTAAGAAATTTTCTGCTACAAAATTCGCTTAGAACATAAAGCTGTTTGTATAGCTCAATAATGTTGTTTTATATTGGCGTGACGAAGAGGAGGAGGTGACATTGTAGTTACGCGAACCATGCAATTCTATAGCAATAAGAAGAAGCATAGAATGAGTAAAAAGCTAAAGCTAAAGTGCACTTTTACGCTCGTTAGTTTGTTGCGCTTAGCTGCTGTGAGTTATGAAGCGATTTTCTTTGGGTTTCCTATTGATTTGGCATTGCCTTGCAGCCAAAGGCACAAACATCATTGTACATACAAGTAATTTTTTTTTTACAAAATCCCAAAAAAAGTAATAAAGTAATTTTTGAGTTTTTGCGTTTTCCGGTTGCTGCTATCACCGTTATTGTAAAAATATCTCTAGTTTGTTGTGTCTGCTGCGAAATTTGTTTTTATTTTCTTATTCTTAATATTTTATGTTATTTATTATTCTGAGCTTACCGCAGCTTATGAAATTTTAAGTTTTACACTTTTTATAGTTGTTGACTTTGAAATTTTGCAAAGCAACGTAGATAATAATAAAAAAAAAATAAAACGAAGCAAAAAAATAAATAAATATAATAATAAATAGTCATTTTAAATCCTTAAAGCGTCTATAATTGAAATTCTAGAATATTTTAAACTATTGTAATAATTCTTAAGCAATTTTTGATCACTCTGCATCTTCTGCCCGAATCGTTGAACCGTTGAATAAAAAACTCAAATATTCAGTATACCAAACTGTTCTTTATTTACAGCACTACTCTGATAGTAGTACTTGACAATTAAATAACTGACGTACTTCACTAAGTCCCCTTCCCAAATATTTGAAGCTTTCTACATGCTATGCTATTTCTGCCACTAGATCTGATAGCTGTGTCACTCCAAGTAGCAGGTGTCTCCAGCGGCAGTATCTAGTTGAAAACGCAACATGAGGGAATAGTCCTCTAATTTTAATGATAAGAGTAACTTTGTTAGTCTAAGCTTGTAAGATCTGCTAAAGACTGAACTAATTAGAGACATTGTTGAAAGCGTTCCCCTTATATTCCTCTCTATATTTGTAACCACCCTACGCAGTAACGTGCCTATCACTCGCCATTTTGTTGTAATACCTTTCCTCTTTACGTTCCTTTGCGTCCTCTGCTCTTTAAATATTTTTATTTCCCAATTTCTTTTCTTTTTCTTACTCATATTCATAGTTCTATTTTAATCGTGTTTATTTTGCCATTTCTTATCCAAATATCATTTCTATTCCTTTTCCCATTAGAAGCCTTAATAATATTCTTACTCCTCATCTTATTTCCATTCCTGTTCCTTTTCGAATTTCTATTACTGTTCCTCTTCCTATTTTTATTCCTTTCCTTATTATATTCCTACAGCTATTTCTTTTAACATTCTTATTCCTATTTCCTTGCTTATTACTACTCATATTACAATCCTATTTCTATGCGGTATACTGTGCTGATCCAGAAATAAACAGATGCTACAGGCTGCCGGATTACTGTAGCGTTTTCCAAGCGGAAATAGTGGTCGTAACCAAAGCAGTAGAAACCCTGGAAGAAAATAGCACAAGCTGCAATCGTGTTAACTTTTATATTGGTAGTGAAGCAGCAATTAAGGCAATAGTCTCGCATACCACAGCATCAAAATGCGTGTTAGAGTGTAAGCAGTCCCCGGAGAGAATCGGGACAGGGAAAATCATACATCTATATTGGATTCCAGGGCATATGGGAATAGATGGGAATGAAAAAGCGGATGAATTAGCTAAAAAGGGCGCATCCCTTGAAGCTTGCTCCGTAGACGTCCCAATTAGACTGGGTGAAATTAAGCGAAGGCGAGAGGTGCACATGATCGACCAAGCAGAAAAGGCGTGGGTTCAAGCGCGGGGCTGTAGAGTGTCGAATATTATGTGCAGGTATTACAACCTTAGACTAACAAAGTTGCTTCTATCATGAAAAAGAGAGGACTGTAGACTCATGATGGGTATTTTGACTGGACACTGCCTTCTGGCGTCACATGCTTTTAAATTAGGCTTGGTCAGTTATAGCAGATGTAGGAAGTGCGGGCTGGAGGAGGAAACGATCGAGCACATTCTGTTCTCTTGCCCTGCGCTTGCCAGGCTAAGCCTTCAGCTATTAGGAGTGATAAAGCTGTCAGATCTAGAAGCAGCAAGTGGCTTAAATCCTAAGAAGCTTCTAGTATTTGCCAAGAGGACGGAGTTGTTTTATAATATAGTTAGGTCATGGTTTTTGATAGGGTTTTTCAGTTTGGTCGTTAAAACAAACTTCTGGTAACACTACGGACCTATACAGTCTATGTGAGGTCCTCATGCACCAGCCAGTTCAACATAACCTAACCTATTGCTATTCTTATTATTATTCCCCTTCATATTTCTATTGCTGCTTCTATTACTTTTAACAAACTTATACATATTCCTATTCTTACTCGTACTGCAATTCCTATTACTCTACCTATTTCTATTTTTATTTCCATTCCTATTAGAATTCCTGTTCCTACTACTATCCCTTTCTTTTACTATTCGCCTCCCTATTCCTATTACTAGTACCTTTTCCTATTTTTTTTCCTTTTCTTAACTTCAGTCCTATTAATATTCCTATTCCTATCCCTTTTCTTATCCTATTACTTTTCATATCCCTTTCTATTCCTTTTCCTAATACCTTCTCACTCCTATTTCCTTTAATGCTGTTATTCCCATTCCTATTGGTATTCCTCTTCCTGCTATAATTTTTGTTCCTATTCTTAATTCTGTTTCCATTCTTATCCCTATTCCTATTCCAATTCCTATTCCCATTCCTATTCCTATTATATTCCTATTCCTGTTACTATTCCTATTCGTATTCCTATCTCAATTCCTATTACGATTCACATTGCCATCCCCTTACTCTATTTTTTAACTCTTATTTTTCCATTCACATATGCACAGGTAATCCTCAATCTTGTTATGCAATGTTTTAAATATATATTCAGATTGCATCATCAAATAGGAAGAATTCCTCAATAAGAGAAGTATATGAAAAAAATGCATATTATGCGTTTTTTCAAACCTTTTGGAATTTTGATAATAATTTTTTTTTTATTAATATTTTTTTATTAATGACAAAAAAATTATTTATTAATAAAAAAATAAATAAATTGTACCTTCCCACTCCCACCAACGAAATGTTAACTCGCCCACAAACCGTTCTCGAAGCGTGAGAACGAAAAATCTCAAATCAAGTCCAAGTATTGCTTGAAATGAGAACAGAAGGTTTACACATCAATACCAAAGTGGTCATAAAATACGAACGGTGTGCTTGGAAAAACTGTTCTTAAAACAAGCCCATCGGTCACGAGTTAAGAAAAAACGTACTTAACAGACTTTTTGTCAACAATGTTCTTAATTATACTCAGCTGAGCAGAGCTCACGGAGTATATTAACTTTGTTCGCATAACGGTAATCCGTAACGACATAAACTAATCGAGATAGATATAGACTTCTATACATATATCAAAATGATCTGGGCGAAAAGAGAAATTCATTTAGCCATCTCCGTCCGTCCGACCGTAAACACGACAACTTGAGTAAATTTTGAGATATCTTGATGAAATTTGGTACGTAAGTTCCTGGGTGCTCACCTCAGATCACTATTTAAAATGAACGAAATCGGACTACAAGCACGCCCACTTTTTCGATATCGAAAATTTCGAAAAACCGAAAAGTGCGATAATTCATTACCAAATACGGATAAAGTGTTGAAACTTGGTAGGTGCATTGATCTTATGATGCAAAGTAGAAAATTAGTAAAATTTTGGACAATGGGCGTGGCACCGCCCACTTTCAAAAGAAGGAAATTTAAAAGTTTTGCAAGCTGCAATTTGACAGTCGTTGAAGATATCATGATAAAATATTGCAGGCGCGTTACTCCTATTACTATATGTGTGCCAAATAAAAAATTGCAAAATCGGATGACGAACACGCCCACTTTTAAAAAAGTTTTTTTTCAAAGTCAAATTTTAACAAAATATTCAATATATTTACAGTATATAAGTAAATTATGTCAACACTCAACTCCAGTAATGATATGGTGCAACAAAATACAAATATAAAAGAAAATTTCAAAATGGGCGTGGACCCGCCCTTTTTATTTAATTCGTCTAGAATACTTTTAAGGCCAAAAGTCGAACAAAAATTTTCCAATCCTTGTGATATTTGGTAGGTGCATAGATTCTATGACGATAATTGTTCTCTTTGAAAATGGGTGAAATAGGTTGAAGCCATGCCCAGTTTTTATACACAGTCGACCGTCTGTCCTTCAGCTCGGCCGTTAACACGATAACTTGAACAAAAATCGATATATCTTTACTAAACTTAGTTCACGTACTTACCTGAACTCACTTTATCTTGGTATAAAAAATGACCGAAATCCGAATATGACGACGCCCACTTTTTTGATATCGAAAATTACGAAAAATGAAAAAGATGCCATAATTCTGTACCAAATATGAAAAAAGAGATGAAACATGGTAATTGGATTGGTTTGTTGAGGCAAAATATAACATTAGAAAAAACTTTGGAAAATGGGTGGGACACCTACCATATTAAGTAGAAGAAAATGAAAAAGTTCTGCAGGGCTAAATCAAAAGCCCTTGGAATCTTGGCAGGAATACTGTTCCTGGTATGACATAAAAAAAATAAATGTAAGGCGCGAAAACCTCCGAAGAGTTCTAAGGCCGAGCTTCTCTTCCAATTTGCGTCGTCCTCCTCTTGATTTTCCCTACAAATTGGCCGGATGGGACCTACATGTTTTAAGCCGACTCCGAACGGCATCTGCAGGGCAGATGGGTTTCCACTGAGAGCTTTTCATGGCAGAAATACACCCGGAGCTCTTACCAAACACTGTCGAGGGGCGACCCCGCTTAGAAAATTTTCTTCTAATTTAAAAACCTTATTTCTAAAATTTTGATATTGCTTTGCCCGGGGTGCGAACCCAGGGCACACGGTGTGGTAGGCGGAGCACGCTACCATCACACTACGTGGTATGACATATATAAATAAATTAGCGGTACCCGACAGATGATGTTCTGGGTCACCCTGGTCCACATTTTGGTCGATATCTCGAAAACGCCTTCACACATACAACTAAGGGCCACTCCCTTTTAAAACCCTCATTAGTACCTTTAATTTGATACCCATATCGTACAACGCACACTCTAGAGTCATCTGGTTCACCTTTATGTCGATATCCTGAAATTGGGTCCACCTATAGAACTATGGCGCACTCCCTTTTAAAATACTCTTTAATACCTTCCATTTGAAATCCATGTCATACAAACACATTCCAGGGTTACCCTAGGTTCATTTTGCTAAATGGTGGTTTTCCCTTATTTTGTCTCCAAAGCTCTCAGCTGAGTATGTAATGTTCAATTCCACCCGAACTTAGCCTTCCTTACTTGTTTTGAACTTTTTCGTTCGTTTTAGAACGATTTTTTTCTGAGTGTACAAGAAAGTTACTCCTATAATCAAGAAAAAAATTATTTTAATTTTTAAGAAAACACCTTTTCCAGATTTAGGGAAGGATTCGTAGTTATGGCAAAATACCTTATATCATTTTTCCTCGCTTTCAGGATTTTTTTTTTTTCTTTTTTTAGTGTAGAACCATATAACGAAATGAGAAAACAAAAACAACGAACCATATTGACATGAGTTATAAATACCAAAAAAAAAATAAAACAGCAACACTCACTGCGCACTTTTGAATAGTCGTAGACGGCGCATGGCGCTTAAAAGGCAAATGGTCAAATAAATTTTACCTCCGACAATGCTAAGAAATATGAGCAGGTACTTAATTTGTCTAAGCCTAGCACATAAAATAATACAAAAGCTATGAATTTCAAACAATACGCAAGGGTAGATACTTTGCCAGCGATATGCGAAATATTTGTTTATGACCCAAACAAATAACAATTGGAGTAAATAAGACAAGAAAGGAGTACAAAGCACAATATAACGAATAAAAAAAAAATATTTGTAGACAGACATTGTGTCTGTCGGCTACGCTTCAAAGCATACAACGCATCAAGGTCACTAAGAAGAATGATACATACATACATACATATTTACAAGACACATAGCTTGCATGCTTTTAAAGATCTACCATTGGGCTAGTCGTTTGTGTGGTAAAACAAAAACGTTACGTTAAACAAGTACAATGAGCGAGCACAAAAGTAATAGCAATTGAAAGCACAATTGATATATGTATGTAGAAGTATTAACATCCCTGCAAAAAATGCCATTTGTTTAGGTTGAATCCGGGATTTGTCGCAAATGAGTATACGACCAATACCAATTTTGATCTCTTTGTATGAGTTGAACTGTTCCCTTTTGTTTGAGCATGTCTTATAGAGGGACTAACTGTACTAATTTAAACCCGAAAGGGATCGATAGGCCCAATCCTCTTTTTACCCATATGGGGACATATTGTGACGAATATTAGCAACACTAAGGGATACTATCATCTCTAAGCCAATACTAAGCAGTGAATTGTATATACATAAACAAATCAATCATTATGTCTACACATATGTACATGCCAGCAGCGGAGAGATGCTCACAAAAGTAAGAAATCATCAGCAAAGTATTTCTCACACATACACATGCATATATCTGAGATGCTCACAAATGTAGGCAATAATTTGTGCAAGTATCACTCACATATACACGGCATACGAGAAGCTATAAACGTGCATCTGTAGTTTATAGCTGGTGAGTTTATAGCTGGTAAACAAGTAGAAAATTCTAGAAATAGAAACGCCTAGAAATATGCCAACGAGTAAACCGAAGAGTATAAAAGCAGTGCCAGCTGAGGCACGACCAATCAGTTTGATTTAAGCACGCTATCAGTTGCGAAGTATAAGTGTTATTGTGTAGTATTTTCAAAGTAGTCTAACAAAGACCATTTTGCACTATTGAATATTGGAGTTTTGTAATTCAACCATTTAGCGATACGAACGTTGGTAGAAGGCGTAAATAAACAGAGTTTCACTAAGTTCGCTGCAATATGAAGACTAGTCCCTTTTCGGTTGAATAAGGACTCAAATTTCATGGCAGAAACACAATTGAAAGGTTTGCTAAGCCACCAAATCTATTTCATGTAAGTTGTTCGCTCGCTGTTTAAAAAAGGAAAAAAAAAATATTCTTCGAATATTTAACGGGCGTAGTTCTTAGGTCCTAGTTATTTAGGTTCAGTATAGGGCTCCGCAATTTTCTTAAATAATTCGATTTAATCACCTGTAATCTTTTTTATTTTCAGTCTGTTTTTTTTTTAATATTTCTTAAAATGGGCTACATAGATTTCAAACTGACTAATCCCAAATGTACCCGAAAGGGACTAAATGGGATCAATTATGCCCAAATGTAGGCAAAAGCGATCAATCGGAGACCAATCTCTTTATTGATTAAGCGCACGATTTTTTGTAGGGATAATCATGCTTACACACACAAATATCTATTCTGCTAAAAATGTAGCGCTCATTTTCAACGCAAACAAATTCAACTTCAGAGCCGAAGTACGTCTTGAAAAGTAAAGACGCTGATGAAGTTGAAAGGTATTTCGATTTTGTGTAGGAACATTTGTGGGGTTAAGATATTGTACACACAAACATATATATTTACCTGCAAACTTATTATATTATATACCATAAAAAGTTTAATATCGATAACATAAAGGTGCATTGTGTGTAGCGCCGTTCTTATGGCTTTTGTTCTTGCCGCACGGGCAAGCACTTGAATTTGTGGCAAGCATTTTACAGGAAATTAAACTGTGCAAGCGGTGTATTTGATTTGACGATATGTTTGCAATGTTTTCAGTACTTAACTATGTAAGTAAGTGAGTTTCTGGGCATACACTGCGGCAATCAAGTGTGTTTGTTTGTTTGCATAGCGCCAGCAAGTGCGGACAGTCATTCACTGATCAGATAGGTATATGGACATATATGTTAAATTAGGAAGGATATTCGGGATATCGCATTATACAGATATTCGCTGTTGTAAATTAAAATAAAACAAGTAAGAAAGGCTAAGTTCGGATGTAACCGAACATTACATACTCAGCTGGCAAATTACAGCTTGCAAAATTATTAAATCCAAAATTTTACCAATTTTCTATTTTGCGTCATAAGATCAATGCACCTACCAAGTTTCATCGCTTTATCCGTATTTGGTAATGAATTATCGCACTTTTTCGGTTTTCCGAAAGTGGGCGTGGTTATAGTCCGATTTCGTACATTTTAAATAGCGAATGAGTACCTAGGAATTTAAATGCCAAATTTCATTAAAATACTCCAAAATTTACTCAAGTTATCGTGTTTACGGACAGACGGACGGACCTGGCTAAATGAATTTCCTTTTTCGCCCAGGTGATTTCGATATAGTCAAAGTCTTTATCAATCCCGATTAGTTTATGCCGTTACGAGGAACCGTTATGCGAACAAAATTAATATACTCTGTGAGCTCTGCTATTTCGCTGACTTTTGTCCATTTATATAAAAGCAGTGCTTAAATTTGTATACCTTTCATGACTTTTGTCCATTTATATAAAAGCAGTGCTTAAATTTGTATACCTTTCATGAACATGAAATGCTATATTAACTTTGGTCCGATGTTTGTAACGTTGAGAAATATAGAAGATAGACTCACCATTAAGTATACACTGAGTTGATATAGCCATGTTCGTCTGTCCGTCCGTCTGTCCGTCTGTCTGTTTGAACGCAAACTAGTCCCTCAAATTTTGAGATATCTCAATGAAATTTGGCACAAGGATGTATTTTTGTATTATATTAGAGATTTGTCGGATCCGGTAGGATCGGACCACTATAACATATATCTCCCATATAACCGGTCGTTCAGATAAGACGATTTTGGTCATTCCTGACGCAATTTAGAAAGTATAAACGTTAAACTCGGTGATATATATTTTAGTATATCATAGAAGATTTTCTGAATAAATCACTTTGATCGGAGTTATATATAGTATATATCCCATACAACCGATCGTTCAGATAGAAAGATTTCTATCTTGCTTAATTTCCAATATAAAAATGTTAAACTTGGTGATATTTATTCCAAAATATCATAGAAGAATTTCTGTAAAAATCATTTCGAACGGAGCTATATATAATATATATCCCATACAACTGATCGTTCAGATAAATGGATTTTGCCAGTTTTTTATATTTATCTTAAAATCGTTTAGGTATTTACATCTATTCACTATATATTTCTTTCTTATACAGCGCATTATTTGGAGATTACGAATGGGATAAAATTATTGTTCAGCCCCATTCATGAAAGGTGTGAAGTCTTCGGCACAACCGAAGACAGTCCCGTCCTTACTTGTTTTATTTTATTTTCATTTTCTCCTTTTCTTACATTTTCTCGGTCTTAACCTATCTGTTAAGTTTTATGCTTGTAGCTCAATGAGAACTTACATAAAAATCAATTCCAAAATTTTCTCCGTTCCGTTTTATTTTTCTAATTTTTCTAAATATCTCAGTCCGTGCGCCCCTAGCGAAACTTTTTGTATTGTGCCATCGGCCTCTGAATTAAGCTCTAAATTTTTAGGCTCTAGCTCATTGAGAAGGTACTTAAAAGCTGAATTGAAAAATTTCAAATTCTTATCTAATTATTTCGATCCGTGCACCACCTAACGGATTTTTTTTCTTTTGTTGCATTGTCACCTTATTCTAACCTATGTGTAAAGTTTCACGTTTGTAGCTCAGTGAGAAGTTACTTAAAACCCGATTGCACGATTTGTATGGAAAGCGGACAAGCATTCAACCGACCTAATAATATAAGAGAAGAAATACAAGGCACGATAGCCTCCGAAGAGAATTTTGGTCGAGCTTCTCTTCCAATTGGCATCTTACTCCTTCTAATTGTTCCTACAAAATGGCGTGACGGGACCTACATGTCTCATGCCGACTCCAGACGGCATTTGCAATGCAAATGAAGTTTCAGTGATAAGCCTTTCATGGAAGAGATACACTCGGAGTTTTTGGCAAACACTATCGAGAGACGATATTGCTTAGAAAAACTAGTTCCTAATTGAAAAGGCTTGAATCCAGGATGTTCAATGTAGTAGATGGAGTACGGTACCACCAAACCACGGCGGTCGTTAAATGCCTAAGGAAGCTTAGATTTGAGAACGGTATTTTAAACGGTTTTATTTAGTTTGGCCTGACACGGCCGTTGTGAACAAATTTTGTAATTAAAATTTAAGTAACTTCCCGATAAGCTACAAGCTTGAAACTTGGAGTATAGAGTTTAGAACCCGATGAAAATGCAATAATATGAAAAAAAAATATCGAAATATTTAAAAAAAATCGTATTTGTGGTCCGATTTAGCTCATATTTGGAACACATAATACATACATGAATAGAAAGCGAAAAGTGCAAAACAATCGCCGCCAGGTGGCGCAAGGATAGAGATATTCAAAAAATCGTATTTGTGATCCGATTAAGCTCATATTTGGAGCAATATTACATATATGCATAGAAAGCGACATATGAAAAAAAATCGTCGCCAGGTGGTGCAAGGATCGAGATATTCAAAAAATCGTATTTGTGGTCCGATTAAGCTCATATTTAGAGCACTATTACATATATGCATAGAAAGCGACATATGAAAAAAAATCATCGCCAGGTGGCGCAAGGATCGATATTATCAAAAAAATCGTATTTGTGGTCCGATTAAGCTCATATTTGGAACACATATTACATACATGAATAGAAAGCGACACGTGCAAAGCAATCGACGCCAGGTGGCGCAAGGATCGAGATATTCAAAAAATCGTATTTGTGATCCGATTAAGCTCATATTTGGAGCACTATTACATATAGGCATAGAAAGGGATATATGAAAAAAAAAATCATCGCCAGGTGGCGCAAGGATCGATATTATCAAAAAAATCGTATTTTGTGGTCCGATTAGGCTCATATTTGGAGCACATGTGTTTCCCAGGGAACGAGATATTAAAAATACTCGTATTTGTGGTCCGATTTGGCTCATATTTGGAACAAATATTCCATACAATCCGGTAGAAGTGATATCAAAATATTTTGGAGTTAGAGGAGGGACAAGCATACGTGGCGCCGAGTACATTAGAGTCTTTGAAAGGATTATGTGACCTAGATTGTAGCAAATCGTCTGAGAAGTGTCCTTGTAACAATGAGTTACTAAATAAACTAAATAGAATGAGAAATAACAGGCAATTAAATAAAGACTTAAAACTTGAAAAAAAAATAATTTTAAGTTAAACGGTTGTATTGCAAACAATACTTATATGAAATAATAATAATACTAAAAGCTAGAAAATAAATAGGTAGGTCCTAGGTAATAGTCATCACACCCCTCATCAATCTAGGGCGTTGATCAGACAATTAAATAAAAGTGTTGGAAGCGACAAATTTCTATTGATGTCATAAGTAAGACCAACTAAACCTTAATCAGGTTATGGCTACGCCTCACATATTTAGAAATTTCACGCGCCCAACGCTTTTATTTAATTGTATGATCAACGCCCTAGATTGATGAGGAATGTAATGACTAGTACCTAGGACCAACCCATTTATTTTCTAGCTTTTAGTATTATTATTTCTTAATGTGAATATTGTTTTCAATAAAACCGTTTAACTTAAACATTTTTTTTTTTTAATTATTTTATTTCCTTTTCAAGCAGGCATAATAAGCGGCAGATGTCTATCAACAAACAGCACTCTGGTGGATCAGGCTCTTTGGGATGTAAATGCCTGGGCATCTGTATTTACAGCCAACTCAGAAAAACCACTCTAGTATTATTTACTATGAAATATGAGGTCCCTTATTGGACTAAGTTTGAGGTTGGAGATGCAGCCCTACAAAACAAATACTGCATAAAATATCTAGAAATTGTGCTAGATATTAAGCGGTCGTGGAAGCTTCATGTGGAAGAGAGAACGAAGAAAGCCTCCGTGGCACTATATGCATGCAAGAGCTTGCACGTGTGGCTTGTCGAATAGGAGTATAACACCATTAAATATAGGGGGAACGTGCCTGAGCTTCGAAAGATATCTTGGTGCCACAATAGAGCCAAAGAGTTGGCCCAAGGTCCAGAAATAAATAGATCCTACAAGTAGGCAGAAATTGTAGCCGCAAAGAAAGTAGCAGAAATTCTGGAGGGAGCGTGTAGACACTTCTATCATGCTATATCATTCAAAACTGGGTTGCCAATTATCAAGGGATAGAAGGTAACGAAAACGCAGAGGAGCTGGCAAAGGAAGATTGAGTGATGAGAGGAAGGGAACGCTTAAAGCGAATAAGAAATAAAAAACCTCTAAAAAGTCTTGGAGATAAACGAAAGACTTCAAAGCAATCATAACTGATTTCGCTTAGGCTAAAAGAGACACCGAGCCAGACCCAGTTCCAATGACGTTCTAGACGATTCTCAGTCTGGAAATAGCGAAATATTAAAAAAAATATAGGTGTGAGTTAATAATCAAGGAAACTGTACAGAGAAACTCCCATGTGACCTGCTACGCAGAGTTGGTGAGCTTTGTTTACCATTATAATAAAGGCGCAATTGACATCGCCAAGGCAGTCTTATAGTAATTAGTGAGGTAGGCAGCGCCTTTAAAGCACTTGACTATCAGTGCTGGCGTTTAAACTCCCCACTTATTTCTCACAACGAAGTCAAAGCTTTGAATAATTTGGTAAGAATCGATGATCAAACCATTCTGCACGTGAGAAAATACACGTTCATCGGCATTTTTAATAACAAGCACCATGGAGCCCAGTCTGAACTATATTTTGGAATCAACATACAAAAATAGTCCTAAGAAAAGTCTATTGTGGCACCTTATTCTTATTTTTCTCGTTTTTCTTCTTCTTTTTCATCTTTATTTTTTTCTTCTTGCAGCGATAAAGGCACAACGACTTGAGCAGCATTATCGATGAAGATGGCCCTTTGAAGGATATTGATCCGGAACGTTTCGGAAATCAGCTTCACTAAGGTACTTGCTCGACCATCTATGGTGCGATTTGATGTGACCATGTCGAACCTTCTAGGTCTGTGAATTTTATGCGGCCCTTACAACAGGCATCCCTACCGCGGGAATTTTGAAATCCCTAACCCAGGGTTCGAGACAATTTCGGCATTAAATCCAATGATATTGAAAATACTCATGCTTCTATATCGCAGGCCCTAGCTACATCCATCTTCCAATTTGATTTCATACCAACCTCATGCTTTTTATTGAGCCTTTACGTCACATTTAAGGCCCGCAATCTTGTGAAAACGAATAGCTCTCAATGAACATAAATTGGTCATTCTTAAAGTTCAACGAACTAGTTCACTATGCTGCTTAAGGTAGAAGATGGGCTAATAATTTGTCTAATTGTGAGATATAAATGTATAAAATAGACACCACATGTGAGCAAAATTTTTTGACGTTCTGTACTCCTCACTTCACTACTTAAAAGTTCTTGTAGTTGTTCTTTGACACTACTAGTAAAAGAGAGCACTGCAAACTTCTCGCGTTTATCCTCTCGAGCGCTCTTTAAAAACAGGTTCCTACATTCAATCTTTCGCTAGCTCTAACCCAATAACCAGGGGCAAAATGGAGGCAGTAAGAAGTATGTTAACATTGCGCAACCTCGTAGTCTGGTATATATTGCAGCTGTCATTGGGGCAGAAAAAAATAGGTGAATTCAAAACCTTTCTATATATTAAAAGAAACGTTTATGTTTTTGTTGTTATTGCATCCAAAAATATGTGATAGATGAACTTACATATTTTGTTTACAAATGTAATGATGCGTGTGCATTCGTACAAAGCAAATCGAGATACCGACATTATAACACAAAACAAATCGGGATACCGAAATTATAACACTTCGGTACTTGCATGTTAATATCTCTAAAATATATTCAATGCATTGATGTTCTTAAGTAGAAGTATATACAATCTGGTTCAATATTTGCGCGCAATTTCTCAAAAGCAATTGTTGGTCATAATAATAAATAAACACCACGCATGCAACAACATCAATAACAACAAATTCAATTTTTATACCTTTCATGAACATGAAGTTGTATATTAACTTTGGTCCGATGTTTGTAATGTTGAGAAATATAGAAGATTGACTCACCATTAAGTATACCGAATTGATCAGGGCGACGAACTGAGTTGATAGAGCCATGTCGATTTGTCCGTCCGTCTGTCTGTTTGAACGCAAACTAGTCCCTCAAATTTTGAGATATCTCAATGAAATTTGGCACAAGGATGTATTTTGGTATTATATTAGACATTTGTCGGATCCGGTAGGATCGGACCACTATAACATATATCTCCCATACAACCGATCGTTCAGATAAGACGATTTTGGTCATTCCTGCCGCAATTTAGAAAGTATAAACTTGAAACTCGGTGATATATGTTCTAATATATCATAGAAGATATCCTGAAAAAATTACTTCGATCGGAGCTATATGTAGTTATATCCTTACAACCGATCGTTCAGATAGAAAGATTGCTGGCCATTTCTCCCTTAATTTAGTAAGTATATATGTGAAACTCGGTGATGTATATTTTAATATATCATACAAGATTTTCTGAAAAAAAGACATTGATCGGAGCTATATATAGTATATATCCCATACAACCGGTCGTTCAGATAAGGGGTTTTTTTGCCATGTTTTATTTTATATTTATCTTAAAAACCGTTTAGGTATATATATCTGTTCACTATATATTTCTTAACTTATATATCCGATTATTTGGAGATTACGAACTGGATAAGATTATTGTTTAGCCCCATTCATGAAAGGTATGAAGTCTTCGGCACAGCCGAAGACAATCCCTTTCTTACTTGTTTTATATTTTAATATGTACATATATGCCGCATACGTTGTAGAAATTTCATGGCTCTATGCCAGCAAATAAGGCGTGTACGTCTCGATTATAGCAGCGGATGTGCCGACTTAAAGATACGTAAACTAAATTCTATTTTGCTCCGCCTGTTTGTCGCTTAAGTCTTTTGTTTGTCACATATATTTGCTTGCACTTGATGGATTGCTGATGTTGATATGGCGCGTACAATAAAAATGTAAAGGCGAGGTGCAATGACAAGTCTTCCACAACAATAATATATACATACATACAAACATATATATCTATACCGTATCCTAGGTCAATTCAAGCGCCACTTGTGAAGACATTAAGACGAATAAGTTGTTTGGTTTATTATTATCCTGTCTTATTGTATTTAAGAAAAGACAATGAAACCGTCGCTGGTAGTGATCTTCGCATATTGGAATGCAGTTTTAATTGTGGGTTGTGTGAGGTTAAAGAGTTCCTAAAAACTTCCGCTAGAGTGTTTTTTTTTACGAAAAATATGGCACAAAGCGTCATTTTCGCATTTGCTTTCGCAGCTGTTTATGATACTTCTGAGATAAAGGTATATACCTATGCGACCCAATAAATGACTTTTTCGAGGACTTTACCAGCGGAGTCGAGCAGACATATACGCTTATAACTAAATGGCTCTGCCGGATCTTTACCATTTTTTAGTAAAAATACCAGCGCTTCGCGCCTCCAGATTGCTAAAAATGTTTCCTTAGCTAAGCATGCATTTGTTTCGCAAGCGTTAGCGTCTCATGACTTAAAGACACTTTAAGTTCTTTGTTGGAAAACGCCGTCTGACCGCGGAGACTTGTTATCTTGAAGTCTACTATAAGCTTGCAGGGCTTCATTCTAGGTCATCTACTCAAATGTAAAGATAAGGACATTAGACATAGCACAAACCAGCCTTCTTTGCGTGAGAAATAAAGTCTATAACACATATGTATGTTTACAATAGAATCACTGAGTATAATTTTTAAAAATTCCAGAAGTTTGATTAATTTGAAACTTTGCAAACGTATCAGGAATCGATGACAAAGCATTAATTTGATGATGGGGTGACATAAGACAAATTTGACTTTTGTCCATTGTCATAAGGTCAATTTAAATTTCTGGCACAAATCAAGGTTCGATGGCAAAGCAATAACTGATGATGGGCTGACAAAATGTCAACGGACATAAAATCAATTTATCTCATGACCACTTAAAAGTGGTACAAGGTCATACAAAACTATGCGCACGTATCAAGAACCGATGAAAATGGAATAATTTGATGGTGAGGTGTCATAAGGTCAACGAAAACAAGGTCAATGGACGTTACAGACACTTCTAATGGCCGCGTGGTTAATTGAAACTTCGCACGCCTATAAAGGACACCAATGACAGTGCAATATTTTGATGGCGATGTGGCCAAAGGGTTTATTGAAAATTAGCGCACCTATCAAGGAATAATTTGATGGTGGGGCGATATTAGGGCAGCGGACATAAGGACAATTGACCTTATTAACATTTTCAATAAGCACAAGGTTAATTGAAACTTTGTACGCAAGGACCGATGGCAATGTAAAAATTTGATGATGGGGACATAAGGCCAACGACAAAAATAAGGTAAACTAACCATATTTTTACTTTATCGAAACGAAAAACAGATGGATATTTCTAACTAAAAAACAAAAATTGTTTAATTATTATTAACAACGAATACGTCTTGTTTGCTTTTATTATTTCAGTTTTTCTATTACACGCAACTTTTAAAATACATATATTTGATACAAACTAATTTTCAAGCTTATTTTATGGTATTTACTACGCCAATTGCCAGCTGCCACAGAGAACTTCTGGGTATGTATTTCTAAATATCATCAATTCGTCATTATTTGCTAAATCATTGCAATCGCTCTTATTCATAAAGTATCATGTATCCTCATCACTTCTACTACTTGCCGTTAGATGGCAGCGCCTTACTCCCCCATCAAACTAAACTATTTGCCACAACTTCTTGGCTATTTCCTGCACATTTTTGTCTGTCATTCGACAAGTGGCTTTGTTGTTTCTCTATTACCTAGCCAGTTTGCCTGAACTTTTGATGGCACTCTACTTCTTTGTCCGCTTTATTTGTATGCTCTGCCATTGACCTAGCAAAAGAAGAAAAAAGAAAATATGTTTAAGTTGATACTGACATCTATCGATGGCTTTGTGAGTATATTGATAGGTCTACAGTGTTGTACAATAAGATAGCAGAACAAATTGAAGTTTTTTTAATATAATGAAAGTGCGGGATATTTATGCCTCGTCCACACCAAGACACGACAGCTGAGCATAAAGTGGCGATATGGTTTCATCTCATCATCTTCCATACAGCTAACATATCGAGGCTATACTGTATAATAAGGCGCTCCGCAAGGACTGCAATTAGGCAGTGCCTTTTTAAAACTCCAGTGACCATGGTTAGATGATCAAGAGCGGACCAGATACAATTCTAAGTACACACGCCAACAGGTGTTGTAAGCGCAACATTTGACTAACGGGTTCTAGCTCTACCTGCTGAGAAGTAGAGAACAAGTTGCCAGTGGAATTCTAAAGTCTCCACTCGCAGATTTGTCCGACAGTGCCTACGTGGCCAAGGAATAAAATTACTATTTTTTACCGCAAGTGACATCAATGCCCTCGGAGACGAAGCTTAGCGCTTTGATCGCCGGCAGACTATCTGAATAAATGTTCGATTCACTAGCAGTTTTAGTGGTGAATGGCATACCATATACCACATTCTTTATAACGGCGTCCTCCGCCTGCAACACGGTGCAGTATTCGGGTAGGCTATATTTCTGGATAACACTGAGACCATGGCAGAAAATTTCATTTTGAATCCCTATCCAGACTCCCGTGCGATATAGATTCCCCACCCGGAAATTACAAAGTTATATCACGCGTTAAGAAGCCATATTACCGCCGTTCTGCTTCGATTTTGAACACAATCTCAACCGGGTATAATAAGAGCCAGTAATAATGTTGCAGGAGTCCTAACTTGGCATTACCTTGTAGATAGGCATGCATAAAGGTTAGGATTGCCTTATCATTGTTTCTCCAAAAGTTTTGAAGAAATTTAGGTGAAGAAAACGATGGTTCCCCTACGTCTGCAACTGATCGGAGCTAAGTGGCGCAAGGCAGCACTTTTTGTAAGCTCCATTTCTAGATAACCTGCGCCAGGTCGTGGAGCATGACGTCAAGGAATTGTTGGCTTTTATCAGTTCTTCAAATTGGTTCGAAAAGAAAAGGTAATAATGCCTCTTCGTGGCTTCACAACTAGCAGCCACCTCAACCTTACCTAACCCAGAAGAGTGGCAACAAATCAGAAACTACGTTGAAACCACAATCTGAGCAAAAAGTGTGACTTGGTCGCAGGAACAAAAGAAGGCTTTTAAAACAACGTGAAATATTGAACGTCACCTTGAAGTTATGCGAAAGTGGGCTCGTGGTGGGCGACGGTTCCAGATGGGGCGGGTTTTAGTCTACCGACACACAGTTGCTTTCCGTGCAGTTAAAATTTTAGCAAATTGTCTATCATATAAATTTTTTTTAGTGCTACGATTGTTTTGGCCAATATTGTATGCGTTTTGTGGCTGCTTGGAAAATTGTTGTTTATTTTCTGCTTAGCTGTGGTTTTGCTAACGCTTTTTATTCGTTCTTGCTGAGTTATTTTTATACCCAGCTGTATTTGAACACAGGGTATTATAACTTTGATTTGATAACGTTTGGTTACAGATGGATAGATACAGACTTTCATATATCAAAGTCATCAGTATCGAAAACAATATGATTAAGCCATATACGTCCGTCCGTCCGTCCTTCCATCTGTGCGTCGGTACGTCCGTTAACACGACAACTTGAGGAAATATTGAGATATTTTCACCAAATTCGGTATACGGGCTTATCTGGACTCAGAATAGATTGGTATTGAAATTGAGCGAAATCGGGCTGTAACCACGCCCACTTTTTAGATATCGAAAATTTAGAAAAATGGAAAAAATTAGATAGTTCAAAAACGTATAACGCAAAGCTAACGAAATTTGGTAGGTGCATTGGTTTTCTGAAGTAAAACATAAATCCAAAAAAAGTTAAATATGGGCGTGGCACCGCCCACATTTGAAAGAAGAAAATTTGGAAGTTTAACAAGCCGTCAAAGATTTTGCATTGAAATTTGGCAGAGACACTATCCTTGACAAATTATATAGACTGAAGGTAATCAAAATCGAATAAAGACCACGCCCACTTTGACTAAAGGTCTATTCTTATAAAATTAGTTCTAATCTACTCAGGCGCACAGCTGGGTATGTAATGTTTGGTTTCACCTGAACTTAGACTTTCTTACTTGTTATTATTGCTAGGGTCAGTTGATATTGATGATACACTTGAACATATATTATGTTATGTTTTTTATCTCCAATTATTTAAACGCCTGCAACGCTATTGTCCTGTTCAACTTTTACATTTACGTGCTTAGAGAAGTAACCAAAATTTGATTCGAGTTCGCGCTTGGTAACCGCACTGCTGGTGGTTTCATCATATGAATATTACACATATATACGTATGTATTGCTTCAAAAGTTCTCTAACATATTTGTAACGGGTTATTCACACCCTTTTAACGCCCAACTGCATTATTATTTTCTTCTACTCAAACAAGCTCTTCGATATTTATACAACAATTTATAAACAAAAATATATTGTTGCATTGTTTTGGGGTTTAATACATAGATTCGTAGTTTTTTGTTAACGTAAAGTTTTCATACAACAACGCCCACTTTATGTGCCATCTCACTACCACCCCAACTTGTACTTGCCATACTCCTTTAGTATCTATATCTATTAGCTTTTCTCAACTTGTTTGCCATCATAAAATGGTTTGTTTCTGCGTTGTTAAAAAACTGACATTGGCATTTTTCTATTGTTTGTTTTTTGTGGTCGTGCGCTGGTGTTTGGGTTTTGGTGAAGTGAATTTAGGACCAACGTTTTTTTTATTATCGCTATTTATTGTGTTTATTGTTGTTTTTGATTTTAACGCTATTGTTGTAAGTAGGTCACTTAATATATTTTTATAAATTCTATTGAAGCTATTGAGAAAGAGTTATCTTGATTAACGTTCATCGATAACTGCAAAAATTTATTGATAGTTTTAAAATGTCGGCTTTTATGATATGTGCGTTAGATTGGCTCCATTAAGCTCGATAGGTGTCAGACAATACTACGAAAAATTATACTGTTTTGCCGATAAAAATATTTTTTAACCATTAATAAAATATACATACAAGCAGCTTAAATAAATGCACAATAATGATCTGAGTATGTTCTTGGAAGGCTCAGAATTAGTGAAGCATTTCGAAACCGACGTTAGTTCATACTTTGTGATGGAACTCTGATATGAAAGCAAGGGTGATGAGCCTTCTTTTCCATCAGCTGTGAGGAAGAAGCTTCCAGACCTGCTCCGAGTTTATAATAACAGATTCGAATTTATTCACGAAAGCACATTTCTGATTTCCGAAGAAGTCAATGTTCTCTAGACAGGCTGGTTTAGCCCCTTTGTGGGGGACCTTTGACTCTACAAACCTTTTCATTAAGTTGAGGGATGTACTGTTAGTAGAGCTTTTACGAAATTCAAAGTTGTCCAAATTGAGTTTTTATTCAAGCGGGAAACAATACTTATTTTTAGAGTTTTATATTTCGCTACGAAAATAGCAGTTATTTTTTGAATCTTTTATTTTAAAAAATAACAATAAATTAAAAAAATTTGTATTTTGCAGTTTTAATATTTGGTGTTATAATTTCGCTCCGTGTATACCAATAATTTTTTTAACCTTTTTATTTCCCTAGAAATATGGTAGTTATTATTACTAAACCTTATTGCACTACAGTCATAAGTCAAATCTAAGTTTTTTATTGAATGTGGGTACTTTGAGGGCTTCATTCTGTATTGCCAACGACAGCTCAGATCAACGATTCGGCTCCAGATGGTTTCGGCCTTTACGTTTCTTAATTTATGTCAGACAGAAAGGTTGAAGCAATTCTCAAATCATATATTACCATCATCTAACGTAGTGCCAATACACTAGCGATTCATCTCTGAAGCAAAACGAACGTTCGTTTCGTAATAGAGAATGGAGCCCTTAAATTAGTTTAGTACCTCGCCATGCATTTGACTTCATGTCGCAAACAGATTTAGACCTACGCTGCCAAGATAACATAGCCTCTGTTTTCTTGAATGCTGTTAACCGCTTACTACAGCGCCAGTTTGGAAAAGATTAGCTCAGTTATCTGTAACCGTAGACTTGAGTGTTCTATATAGTACCCGGGGAGAGACCCTATGTCCTCTATACTCAAATCTTTGTGTTTAGCTGGTATACTCTTTGATGGGAATATAGACAGTTTAGCCTGTATTTTTTTTTTTCTCGGACGTTGTGGCTCTGCCCTCAAGTGACCCGATGAAACCAGACTAATCCTGTTATTATTATTATTTTTTTTTATCCTAATTCTTATTTATGTTTTATTTATAATTAATAATTTTTATTGTTACCGAGTCTTTGAGAGGCAGTGGCTTCTTAAGCGCCGAGATCTAAAACCGCTCAGCTACAGAGAAACTCAGCAGCTGAAAAATATAGATTCACAAAATCCTATAGATCAAAAGCATAAATATAATTTTTTAATTATTAAGAGAAGATAGAACCGTTTTTTTATGGCAAAGAGTGAGTCCAAAACATCAGTTATTCTCGAGTTAGAGTTATAACCTTCACACAAACATAGAAAAGGTTCGTTTAGTTGGAAATTGCATTCTGCATTGTTTAAGAATTAATGCCTTGAAACACGGCATGGAACATTCAAGTTTACTTCGTTCAAAAAATGGGCTTGAAATCGATCCGTTTAAACGTCTAGCCATAAATAGTACACTTAGCATTTCTCTACGATTTGCAAGGGTAGAAATATTTATAAGTTTTAACCGATTAGTGTAAGGGGGGAAATTATAAGGAGAGTCCAATTGAAGATTTCGCAAGGCGAAAAGTAAAAACTGTTTTTGAATTGATTCTAGTCTATACACATGAACTTGATACCGCGGATTCCAAATTATTGATCCATATTCTAATATCGGCCTCACCAATAATGTAAAAAGGGTTTTTGTAACGTAAGGATCAATAAACTCTTTTGCCCATCTTTTCACAAATGCTAAAACTCCTCTCGCTTTATTGACTGTGGCATTAATATGAGGGTTGAAAAAAAGTTTGGAATTCATTGTAACTCCCAAGTCGACAAAAACATCAACGCTTTCCAGATCTTGGCCACTAAGTAATTGTGTAAGAAGCTGGCTGAACGTTCCCACGTGAAAACACATGAATTTACATTTTTCTATGTTGAGCGGCATAAAATTCGCATTATACCAAGTAAGTAAACAATTTAAATCCGCCTGGAGTAGAGGACGTTCTTCATCCGACGCGTATGACTTAAAAAGTTTTATGTCGTCGGCATAATTTAAAATTTTAGAATATTTTACAGTTGTGGAAATATCGTTTATAAAGAGCAAAAACAGGATAGGACCGAGATGGCTGCCCTGAGGCACACCGGAGGGAACATCAATGACATTCGAACAAATGTTTTTAAAAATTACTCTTCGAGTTCTACCGCAAAGATAGGAGGAGATCCAGCGAGTTAGGCTAGGTTGAAAGCCAAGCAATTGGAGTTTATAAACAAGTAATGACTGGCGTACTTTGTCAAATGCTTTGCTGAAATCAGTATATATAACGTCTGTATGATGATTGTTTCTAAACCCATTAAAGACGTGAGTTGTATATTCAAGCAAATTTGTTGTGGTTGATTTGGTTCGACAAAAGCCATGCTGAGAATTATCTATCAATGTAGAAATCGAAAATGTAAGGTGATTAGTAACGTTTGCTTCGAAAAGCTTAGGCATAGCGGAGAGCTTTGCTATTCCACGATAGTTTTCAATAGACGACTTGCTTCCTTTTTTATGGAGTGGGATAAGAAAAGATTCCTTCCAAGCCGTCGGGAAAATGCCATTTTTTAAACAGAGGTTTAACAGATCAGTAAGGGGCTGGTAAAGGTATTGCGCACATGTTTTAACCGTCCTGTTCATGAATAATTTTTCTTCTTAGTTCGCATGGCTGGGTACACGAGAACCACAAGTCAGTTCATACGTGAGAGTATAAAAAACTAATTTTAGTAAAAAAACTAATTTATTAAAAAAACCAGCCTTATGAGGGTATATTTGAAAAAATTGTCTCCCCTTTTTGTAGAAAACTTATTCCCATAGGTTGCCATAAAGTTTTAACTCGTTTCTATTCGCAGATTATTTAAAAATGGCTCTTGAATATGCAAAAGTTACCCGGTTACCTATCTATGCACAGGACGGTTAAGAAAACATGTTTGGATCAAATCGGGACCGTATTTGAAGGATTCTTTTAGGGTCTTTAGATGTAATAGAACATCTTCCGGCAACAAATGTGGCGCATATATTGAGTTACTAGAATGGAGCTCATATGGATAATTTGTAGGTGATGAATCAACCACAACAGAGTAATTAGAGTGAAAGAATTGAGCGAAGAAGTTTGCAATCCCTTGATTGTCGCTGGAAATGCTATTTCTAAACTTCATGGCAGAAGGAAACCCGTTAGTTTTGCGTCTAGAATTTACGAAATCATAAAAAGACTTCGGGTTGCAAATAATGTTTCTTTTAATTTTACATATGTTAACTTTATAACACTTTTTATTAAGTTCAAAATATTTATGACGGAAAATAGCGTACTGTGCATAATCAGAATGTAAACCGGATCTCTTATATAATTTGAATAAACGTAATTTCTTATTTTTTAAAGCTCTTGGCTCTTTAGTAAACCAGGCTTGCACTGGTTCAGTGTACGAGCATGTGAGTTTGGGCACATGTTTTTCAAATAAAGTATAAATGGTTTTATTAAAATGTAAAACATTTTGCTCTACATCCTCTTTATATCGAGGCTACATTATCTCAGAAAGCTCTTTATTTAAACTGTTAAAATTAGTTTTGGAGCATTCAAGCAACTGTTTGCTGAACTGTTGTTTTTTCTCATTTACTTATGGTTTCCCTCATGTGTGCTTTGGTGAGCCCACAGAAATGTTCTTGTTCAAAAAATGCTGATGTAACATTCTGTTTGAAAAAATGGAGCGCTTATTAATAGAGGAGACTAATGTTGTCATATGTTAACTGAAAGTAAAGCCACTTAAGGCTGCCTGTCATTCTCCGTTGGCATTGTTATTGGCAGGTTGCTATTATATTGATTTCTACATATGTGAAAGTTATTTTTGTAGCATCCCATTTGTTGATTTCTTTAAATTTAGCCCAATCATACCAGCTCCAGTTATGCCGTAATCAAGCCTTTGTTTAAGTGACACTTGGTCTCACGACGGTAATGAATAAAGATATCTCACATAATTTGCTATAAAATCAAGTGCAGGTCAAGAAAACTTGCGTTGCTTTACTGAAGTTACCCTCAGAATGAGCGTTTCACTTGATTGTCCTTTGTGGCAACCAGATGTGTGTGCTTTGTTTGAAATACTGACCTAGATGCCGCCCAAAGCATCCACAAGAGAGATAAAAAACCTTACTTTGAGGGCATAGCTAGCGGCCACAGTTGACTCAGTTAAATCTTTTATCTACAGACTGATTTTTCTTCTCTTAAACGTGGACAGTAACCAGTGAATATTCGTAGAGCTTACGTCCTTGGAAACCATAACTTGTTCAATGGCCTGATCTGTGGTGCTATGGAAGTCAATATAGGCATATAGGGCTATATTTGTTTTCGATTTAGAGCAGATATTCTAAAACCTGTCTTCTTCTTTTCTGCTTGATACATTTCATGAATTCAGTTCCACAGTTAGTTGACACCAAAGCCATTGTATGTAAAAGATCACACCTTTTCTTACACCACGACTTTCAGTAGGTCTAAATTAAATTTAATAGATATTAGTAACATAACTATTTACCAGCTTGTTTGCTTCACGTTTTCTCAACTGACAAAATTGGGTATAAAAAACCATACCACATCAACACACACGTCAGCGCACCCAAACTATTATATGAAGATGATTTTTATAGAAAATCAATACCAAACCCTTCAAGCCGAACCCCATTAGCAGCCTGTCTAATCTCTATCGCATATTAATCTCTATTAGTTTTTAATTCTTTTCTTTTTTTAAAGTTTTGAAATCTTCCGGAATGTACAGCTTATCCTAGTACCCCATTGAAATGTCACAGAGTGTGGCAAGATTAAGCAGCTATTGTTGTGGCAGCAAGTTGATATAGTCGTACGTTGTAAGCACTCCTGTAGAGGTAGATGAAATAATGGTTGTAATCTTTTTCAAACGAGTTAAAAAAAGTAGCTTGGTACATTCTTTTACTCAGAATAAAGTGCACTACTTACAGATTTTGTGGCCTAGCATAGACCCCATTGCGACGAGATTATTCTGAAGCTTAAAATGGAGCCGATACAATTTTGAGCAGAAAAGATGTCAAACTAATAGGTCTGTAGTATTTCAAGTACAGATGCTTGGTTCTTTGCGCTTTCGTTATGTTGAATATTCGAGCCGTTATCAAGGTTGTTGGACGTGGTTCAGTTTTAAAGCTTTTTTACGATCGTTTCATCTGTATTCTGTAACACAGCAGGGAATATCCCAGCTAGAACCAGGGATTTGAACTTGACAAAAGTTTTTATCGCCTATTCAATTTTGATATCCCGCTTCTGGTCGATCATTTTTGGAGTGTAGTGGTTAGTATACAAATCCGCATAATCTTCTGATGGGAATATGTTAAGTAGCACCCCAGGATATTCGTCATGATCCGATAACGATTCACCGATGTCCATTATTATCAGTCCCCATACAGTATCTTTCTCAGATAGGATCTTTCTCAGTCTTTGTGCTTCGTTGGAGCATTCTATATCCATACAGAAATGTTTCCATTAAATCCTCTTTGAAGTAATGCTTTCTATTTTATAGATCATCAACAGCTTTCTATGCTCTTACCAGCACTCCTCGCTTCCGCAACTTTTGCGAGCTTAAAAATATGCTTTGACAGATATCTAAGAAGACTTAACCCGCTCTACTCCATCATTAAGGCTTTGCTTTTCTTTTGAGTCTTCTCAGAGGCCAAGCTCTGTTCTAAGCATTTATCAGCGTCCTCTACGAGAAACTATTGCACTCCTTCATCCCTTCTACGATGGTAATGTTTTTATTCCAATTTCCTGCTATTTTTGGAATTATTCCATCGTCATAATGTCTTTAAAGGTTTTCCGCCTTTAGGAGGATGCTGAGCATATATAATCATCATATTCTGAAGAGGATGGCCTGTAAGAGACCCTAAATTCATATTCCGATATATAATGCTCAGAGCTCAATTTGATTTCAAGTACATTGCTTAAAGTAGGCCCAACATATGCAGGCACTATACCCCTGTAAGCCTTCTGTAAAGTGATTTGTAGTATATAACTAAAAAAAGGACTCTGTGCCTATGACAAGCCGGTATCTGCATTCTTCTTGCTCCATCAGCCTTTTGAATTCTTCTGGTGCGACTTCCTCGTTATAAATTATGCTGGGATAAGGGGCGTTTTTTCCCCTCCATTGCAACCAACGCTAAGTCTTCCGTGCTGACGTTAGATATCATAGAGGAGTATAGTTATTTCTTCCCCATGACCGAAGCTCTAAGCCTTCTTTCGGGCTTTGCGTTACAAACGCTGTATCCGGTTGACCGCTCCTCTATATGAGAACCATAGTTTCTTCATCACCGCCACATCAAACAGAGCCTAGTGTAACGAATTCTGGGGATATCTGATAATTATGCACCTTCTTCTAACGTTCTAATCGCTGAACTGTCGAATAAATAAGTCAAATATTCAGTATTTCATAATGGTTTTTATTTAGATTGCTTAGGGAGTAATATAGTTATTCTTCACTGTCACATACTTCACAAAAGCGTGTTTAAGTCAAACTGATTAGTTACCTTGTGCTGCTTTTATACTCTCTGTTGCCTCGTTCGCCTATTTCTCCTAAAGTCGATACTTCTCTTGTACATGGAACAGTTTTATCGCATACTTGGTTATTTACCTATATGCGTGTTTATGTGGGAGTAACAACTTCTGCTCTTAGCTGATGACTACATGTGTGTATGTGAGATATCTTTTCACTTCGAGCTGCTGGTTATGTGCGTTGCCTTGTGTACATATACATACATAAGTGTGGCGGCTTGTTGTTTTTGTTGTTGTCGCTATTTACTAACAGCATAGTGATGCTAATATTCGCAACACTATTTAAGAGTCTGGTTGGCGGCCACCGCGGTGTGATGGCAGTGTGCTCCGCCTACCACACCGTATGCCCTGGGTTCACACCCCGGGCAAAGCAACATCAAAATTTTAGAAATAACGTTTTTCAATTAGAAGAAAATATTTCTAAGCGGGTTCGCCCCTCGGCAGTGTTTTGCAAGCGCTCCGGGTGTATTTCTGCCATGAAAAGCTCTCAGTGAAAACTGCCTTGCAGATGCCGTTCGGAGTCGGCATAAAACATGTAGGACCCGTCCGGCCAATTTGTAGGGAAAAGCAAGAGGAGCACGACGCAAATTGGAAGAGAAGCTCGGCCTTAGATCTATTCGGAGGTTATCGCGCCTTACGTTTATTTTTTTTTTATTTAAGAGTCAGGAGAAGCTCGTTCGCAACCACTTTAATGTGTTGGAAGCTTGTCTGTAAGACTCCGAGGACCATTGACCTGTTTGTCTCTCTTCATATTTTCCGCCACTGCGCTCACGCAATAGAATTTTGGCTCTAATTTCAATTTATGAAAGTGGTTTCCAACATCGTCTGCTCGTCGCGTTTTATGGATGTTTGTAAGACTCGCAGCATCGTGGAGCTGTTTGTCCACTTCCAGCACTTCCACCTCTACAGCTTTAAGTTATTCTCCGCTTAAAAACAACACCTAACTTAATCCTAACTAGTTCTTTTACAACTCTTTCGCCAAAGATTTCGTCTAATGAGATGAAAAAACAAACTGACACACACCGACTAATTCAAACGGAAAAAAATAAACACACACACAAGGCATATCCAACAAGTAACTAACGATGAGTAAGGAAAAATATGACAAAAAAGAGTCTACCAATAACAACAATGATAAATTGCATTGTGTATAGAAAAAAATATTATATTTTGCAGCTTAATACATTTGAGAGCAAAAACCGGATAATGATGCCCCACACGACATTAGCAACAGCAACATTAAGCGCCAGCATTGCCAGCACTGCTTCGCCACTGCTTACTTGTTGCACCATCATTGCACTTCTCTGTTGCTGCTGATGCTGCCATTAGGGTAGATAAATTTGCAAACATTTACAAACATAAATAAAGTTTTGTATAGTGAATCGGTTTGCCCAGAAATTTCACTATGTTTATTATATGTCAGCCCTACTGGCACAATATGCAACACTGTGTTGGACGTTTTTTGTATTAACGCTGTGCCAGCTAGTAGAATATTGGAAAAAAAACGCTTTTTTGATTCACTTACGTTTAGCAGAATAATAAAGGGAAAACAAATGAGAAATAAAAAATCACCCTTTATAAATATTATTATGCGATTCACTTACAAAATCATTGGCTTCAAAAGCACGAGTTGCAACGGTGCACATCCGCAATCATTTGTATGACAACAATGCAGCATATCGGCGGCTTTCAGGGAATTGCATCACAGAGTCTACTTGTAATCCGTGTTCCTCTCATTCATCTGTTTAGCTTTATATTCAAACCATGAGGCAGTCAGTCTGTCAGTAAGTCAGTCAGGCCATCGATCCGTTAGAGGTGCAGCGCACTAACCTGTCTATTTAGTCATCCAAATATAAAAGCTTACTGCAAGCTATTGTACTAGTTTTCTAAATTTGTATCTAAATTATCCCTAAGCTTTTGTTTTTCTGCAACTTTATGATATTACCTATTTAAATTTTCCATTTCATATACTTTGGCCATGGCTATTAACCAGTTAGATTTTTTATGCTCAGTTGAGCAGAGCTCACAGAGTATATTAAGTTTGATTGGATAACGGTTGGTTGTACATATATAAAGGAATCGAGATAGATATAGACTTCCATATATCAAAATAATCAGGATCGAAAAAAAATTTGATTGAGCCATGTCCGTCCGTCCGTCCGTCCGTCCGTCCGTCCGTCCGTTAACACGATAACTTGAGTAAATTTTGAGGTAACTTGATGAAATTTGGAACGTAGGTTCCTGAGCACTCATCTCAGATCGCTATTTAAAATGAACGATATCGGACTATAACCACGCCCACTTTTTCGATATCGAAAATTTCGTAAAACCGAAAAAGTGCGATAATTCATTACCAAAGACAGATAAAGCGAAGAAACTTGGTAGATGAGTTGGATTTATGACGCAGAATAGAAAATTAGTAAAATTATGGACAATGGGCGTAGCACCGCCCACTTTTAAAAGAAGGTAATTTATAATTTTTGCAAGCTGTAATTTGTCAGTCGTTGGAGATATCATGATGAAATTTGGCAGGGACGTTACTCCTATTACTATATGTACGCCTAATAAAAATTAGCAAAATCGGAGAAGGACCACGCCCACTTTTAAAAAAAATTTTTTTTTTAAGTAAAATTTTAACAAAAAATTTTATATCTTTACAGTATATAAGTAAATTATGTCAACATTCAACTCCAGTAATGACATGGTGCAACAAAATACAAAAATAAAAGAAAATTTCAAAATGGGCGTGGCTCCGCCCTTTTTCATTTAATTTTTCTAGGACACTTTTAACGCCATAAGTCGAACAAAAATTAACCAATCCTTTTGAAATTTGGTAGAGGCATAGCTTTTATGATGATAACTGTTTTCTGTGAAAACAGGCGCATTCGGTTGATGCCACGCCCAGTTTTTATACACAGTCGTCCGTCTGTCCTTCCGCATGGCCGTTAACACGATAACTTGAGTAAATTTTGAGGTGACTTGATGAAATTTAGTATGTAGATTCCCGAGCACTCATCTCAGATCACTATTTAAAATCAACAATATCGGACAATAACCACGCCCACTTTTTCGATATCGAAAATTTCGTAAAACCGAAAAAGTGCGATAATTCATTACCAAAGACAGATAAAGCAACGAAACTTGGTAGATGAGTTGAATTTATGACGCGGAATTGAAAATTAGTAAAATTTTGGACAATGGGGGTGGCACCGCCCACTTTTAAAAGAAGGTAATTTAAAATTTTGCAAGCTGTAATTTGTCAGTCGTTGAAGATATCATGATGAAATTTGGCAGGGACGTTACTCCTATTACTATATGTACGCCTAATAAAAATTTGCAAAATCGGAGAAGGACCACGCCCACTTTAAAAAAAATTTTTTTTAAAGTAAAATTTTAACAAAAAAATTAATATCTATACAGTATATAAGTAAATTATGTCAACATTCAACTCCAGTAATGACATGGTGCAACAAAACACAAAAATAAAATAAAATTTCAAAATGGGCGTGGCTCCGCCCTTTTTCATTTAATTTGTCTAGGATACTTTTAACGCCATAAGTCGAACAAAAATTAACCAATCCTTTTGAAATTTGGTAGGGGCATAGCTTTTATGATGCTAACTGTTTTCTGTGAAAACAGGCGCATACGGTTTATGCCACGCCCAGTTTTTATACACAGTCGTTCGTCTGTCCTTGCGCATGGCCGTTAACACGATAACTTGAGCAAAAATCGACATATCTTTAATGAACTTAGTTCACGTACTTACTTGAACTCACTTTATTTTGGTATGAAAAATGAACGAAATCCGACAATGACCACGCCCACTTTTTCGATATCGAAAATTACGAAAAATGAAAAAAATGCCATAATTCTATACCAAATACGAAAAAAGGGATGAAACATGGTGAGGTAATTGGATTGGTTTATTGACACGAAATATAACTTTAGAAAAAACTTTATAAAATGATTGTGACACCTACCATATTAAATAGAAGAAAATGAAAAAGTTCCGCAGGGCGAAATAAAAAACACTTAAAATCTTGGCAGGTATTACATATATAAATAAATTAGCGGTATCCAACAGATGATGTTAGTGTCACAGGTCCACATTTTGGTCGCGATCTGGAAAACGCCTTCACATATACAATTACCACCACTCCCTTTTAAAACTCTCATTAATATCTTTAATTTGATACCCATATCGTACAAACACATTCTAGAGTCACCCTGGTCCACCTTTATGGCGATATTTCGAAACGGTGTCCACCTATAGAACTAAGGCCCACTCCCTTTTAAAATACTCATTAACACCTTTCTTTTGATACCCATATTGTACAAACAAATTCTAGGGTCACCCCTGGTCCACCTTTATGGCGGTATCTCGAAACGGCGTCCACCTATGGAACTAAGGATTACTCCTTTTAAAATACTCATTAACACCTTTCATTTGATACCCATATCGTACAAACGCATTCTAGAGTCACCCCTGGTCCACCTTTATGGCGATATCTCGAAAAGGCGACCACCTATACAACTACCACCTCTCCCTTTTAAAACCCTCATTAATACCTTTAATTTGATACCCATATCGTACAAACAAATTCTAGGGTCACACCTGGTCCACCTTTATGGCGTTATCTCGAAACGGTGTCCACCTCTGGAACTAAGCATCACTCCCTTTTAAAATACTCATTAACACCTTTCTTTTGATATCCATATTGTACAAACAAATTCTATGGTCACCCCTGGTCCACCTTTATGGCGATATCTCGAAACGGCGTCCACCTATGGAACTAAGGATTACTCCCTTTTAAAATACTCATTAACATCTTTCGTTTGATACCCTTATTGTACAAACGCATTCTAGGGTCACATCTGGTCCACCTTTATGGCGATATCTCGAAACGGCGTCCACCTGTGGAACTAAGCATCACTCCCTTTTATAATACTCATTAACACCTTTCTTTTGATACCCATATCGTACAAACGCATTCTAGAGTCACCCCTGGTCCACCTTTATGGCGATATCTCGAAAAGGCGACCACCTATACAACTACCACCTCTCCCTTTTAAAACCCTCATTAATACCTTTAATTTGATACCCATATCGTACAAACAAATTCTAGGGTCACACCTGGTCCACCTTTATGGCGTTATCTCGAAACGGTGTCCACCTCTGGAACTAAGCATCACTCCCTTTTAAAATACTCATTAACACCTTTCTTTTGATACCCATATTGTACAAACAAATTCTAGGGTCACACCTGGTCCACCTTTATGGCGATATCTCGAAACGGCGTCCACCTATGGAACTAAGGATTACTCCCTTTTAAAATACTCATTAACATCTTTCGTTTGATACCCATATTGTACAAACGCATTCTAGGGTCACACCTGGTCCACCTTTATGGTGATATCTCGAAACGGCGTCCACCTGTGGAACTAAGCATCACTCCCTTTTAAAATACTCATTAACACCTTTCTTTTGATACCCATATCGTACAAACGCATTCTAGAGTCACCCCTGGTCCACCTTTATGGCGATATCTCGAAAAGGCGACCACCTATACAACTACCACCTCTCCCTTTTAAAACCCTCATTAATACCTTTAATTTGATACCCATATCGTACAAACAAATTCTAGGGTCACACCTGGTCCACCTTTGTGGCGATATCTCGAAACGGCGTCTACCTGTGGAACTAAGGATTACTCCCTTTTAAAATACTCATTAACACCTTTCATTTGATACCCATATCGTACAAACGCATTCTAGAGTCACCCCTGGTCCACCTTTATGGCGATATCTCGAAAAGGCGACCACCTATACAACTACCACCACTCCCTTTTAAAACCCTCCTTAATACCTTTAATTTGATACCCATATCGTACAAACAAATTCTAGGGTCACACCTGGTCCACCTTTATGGCGATATCTCGAAACGGCGTCCACCTGTGGAACTAAGCATCGCTCGCTTTTAAAATACTCATTAACACCTTTCTTTTGATACCCATATTGTACAAACAAATTCTAGGGTCACCCATGGTCCACCTTTATGGCGGTATCTCGAAACGGCGTTCACCTATGGAACTAAGGATTACTCCCTTTTAAAATACTCATTAACACCTTTCATTTGATACCCATATCGTACAAACGCATTCTAGAGTCAACCTGATCCACCTTTATGGCTATATCTCAAAAAGGCGACCACTTATACAACTACCACCACTCTCTTTTAAAACCCTCATTAATACCTTTAATTTGATACCCATATCGTACAAACAAATTCTAGGGTCACACCTGGTCCACCTTTCTGGTGATATCTCGAAACGGCGTCCACCTGTGGAACTAAGCATCACTCCCTTTTAAAATACTCATTAACAATTTTCTTTTGATACCCATATTGTACAAACAAATTCTAGGGTCACCCCTGGTCCACCTTTATGTCGATATCTCGAAACGGCTTCCACCTATGGAACTAGGATTACTCCCTTTTAAAATACTCATTAACACCTTTCATTTGATACCCATATCGTACAAACGCATTCTAGAGTCAACCTGATCCACCTTTATGGCTATATCTCAAAAAGGCGACCACTTATACAACTACCACCACTCTCTTTTAAAACCCTCATTAATACCTTTAATTTGATACCCATATCGTACAAACGCATTCTAGAGTCAACCTGATCCACCTTTATGGCTATATCCCTAAATGGCGTGCACCTATAGAACTATGGCCCACTCCCTCATAAAATACTCTTTAATGCCTTTCATTTGATACACATGTCAGACAAACACATTCCAGGGTTTCCCTCGGTTCATTGTCCTACATGGTTATTTTCCCTTATGTTGTCACCATAGCTCTCAACTGAGTATGTAATGTTCGGTTACACCCGAACTTAACCTTCCTTACTTGTTAAAATGGGCCTTGACTTGGTTATACACACCTCCAAAAATTAGCGCTTGAATTTGGCTGTTGTCGTTTTTGTACTACCGATAAAAACACCCCCGAAGTTTGAGGAGAGTGTTTTCGATGTTGATGGTCATTTGCCGAATATAGTTCCGGTACGTACCGTTAGGAACTTGGGGTCGCCAGAACCTCGGTAAATATGTGCATGTTACATTCATATTTGCAACAGGATGAGTTTGTCAATTGGGTTGCGGAAGCTCTGAAATTATAAAGCTTTTTATTGCCCTTATTAATCATTTGAATTTTGCTGTTCGCTAGCCTACACTTTTGTAGAACATCACCACTTTGAGTGAATTGGTATTAATGGGTTAGATTGAACTTGCTGGTCCGTGCGGACCTGGCACACACTGAATGAGTCCATAGTGTTACCACAAGTTTGCTCAACTACCAAACTGAAAAACCCTATCAGAAACCAAAGACTATATTATAAACTGGCTCGACCTCTTGGCATACACCAGAAGCTCTCTATCACCTGTGCTGCTAGCCGCTAATAGATCTGATAGCTATGCCAAAGCTGGACTCCTAGCTTTGTGAGCACGGAGCATGGACGTTAAACGTACTCAATCGTTTCGTCCTCGAACCCGTACTTCCTACAACTGCTTTTACGGGCAAGATCAAACTTAAAATCATCTTATGTCAGAAGGCAGTGTCCAGTCAGAATACCCATCAAGAACCTACAGTCCCCTCAATTCAATGAGTTGTGGTATGAGAGATTAGGCTCCAATTGAACGCGATTCCTCTAAAAAATATAGCACTATCAACTACAACAAGCTTTAAGGCCTCAGTGCGTCTTGAGACAGGCCATATGCCCATAGGAGTATAGCGCCATATATATAGTTGGTTCCCCAACTACATGGCCCCAGGCCTGAGTTTCGAAAGAAATCCTAGGACCAAAATGGAACGGGATGGTTATCGCAAGTACATACAGACGGTTTCAACGTTCAAGTAACGAAACAAGTACCGTCTGCGGTTTACGGTGTCAATCCAGGAATAAATAGATCATATAGAGGAAATTGTAGCGGTAAAGAAAGCAGCAAAAATTCTGGAGGAAGCGTGCTCAGGCTGCAGTCGCTTATATTAATACTCATTCGGCGAGCCAGCTAATAATCTCACGCAGCACGTTATCAATAGAATGCAAAGAGTTATTGGAGAGACTCTGCTCAGGCAGGACCACATAGTTGTACTAGGTTTCCGGTCATAAAGTCATAGAAGATATTGAAAAGGCCGATGAGTTGCCAAGGAGGAATTACAGAAGAAGTATCAAGCTTTATAGGCGTGGACAGAAACGCGGGCTGCAAAGTTTCTAAGATCATGTGAAAATCCTACGACGTTAGACTTACAAAGTTGTTGATATCCATTAAGAGAGAAGACTTAAGGCTTACGATGAGCATAGTAACTGAACACTGGATTCTGAGGTCATATGTTTATAAGCTAGGCCTAATTAGTAACAGCAGATGTACACAGTGCGTGGTGCAGAAGTTGAACATGTCCTGTGTTCAAATACTGCGCTCGCGAAGTCAAGGTATCACTTTTATGTGGCAGTAGAGTTGCCAGATTTCGAGCAGTAATTAAGCTAGGTCCTAAAAACTACTTGTATTTGCCCAGACAATGGAACTATTATATTTGTTGACCGAAGAGATCATAACTAAACCTCTTTCAATTCACAGGAAGGGTATAACTCTAGACTGTATCACTTCTCTCTGTCGGTTTGATTTTATATTTTCATGACTTGCTTTACTTTGCACCGCAAAGCCTTGTAAATGCCCCTAGCCTATAGGAACATAATCGATCTTGTATTCGTAGGACGTAGGGCATGACATCGGCGTGTAGTATGATTTATGAGCGTCAACCCATTAAATCAGGACAAAGACTGGAAAATTTAGTCGCTGAAAAATGGAGTTTTGCTGAAACTGACCAGAATTGCATAAATCGCCTGAAGATTTAATGTTTTTATTCCTTTGTCATTTATGATTCTTATGAATGGAGGTGATATGAGCCTTCGCCATAATTAGGGCAGCCAACCGTAGGCATTTTCGATTAAACTGCCAAACAATCCACTTGCACAGCCTCATCTCGTAGGAATAGAGTCATTTTAAATAGACATTATCAACAAAGTATGTCTTGTATGTCATTGCCCGTGACACTTTTTTGTTATTCAAGTAAATGTAGCTTTTTGTTGCGGGGTCCCAAGTGCCAACCTAATACTCTTTCTGCTCCTCGCTATAGTTCTTTGGGACAATCTGCTTAGTCCGTTTCAGGATCCCGCTTACCGTCGAGCCTTATAATTTTTGGATATTGCTTGAACCGATTTTAGTGAAATGTGTAATCCTTGCTTTCGTCTTTTTATATCTAACTCGCGATCAAATGGATGTTCTGTGAGATTTCAGTAAATATTCGGACACAATCGCCTGGAAGTGCTGGGCTGTAAAGTATAATAGGCATTAGAATTTCTGGTGAATTGCGCCAGAAATGTTACGCATTTCTTTTGATCTCTACGAATAGACTCAACCTCCCTTTATATTAATTGCATTATTAATTTATAAAGTTCACAAAATTTGCAAATGTTAAAAAATAATTTCTCTTTACATATATGTATTGTTTTATTTCCTCTTATTCATTTATATTCGTTTTTTTACTTGGAAATTACATAATTGTACCTAATGGTACCTACATTTATTCGCATTAAATAAAATCTTTTGTTTAATATTTAAGTCAGTTCAAACATTTTGAACTTTTGTTAAACCCCCCCCATATAATTTTTTTTGTATTCTACAATTTATGCTCTCTTCTCTTTCAGTGATTTTTTAATATGTTTAGCGCCATTGACATAAATCCTTTGGCGCCCTCAGTTCTTTCAACCGGCATGTTGTTATTGCTTCCATCATCTGACATTTGCAGCGCTTTTTACTTTATCAGAAAACATTTTGCTGCTCCTCAAAAGCTTTTGCGCACTGTGTTTTTTTTTTTGTCCAAGCATTTTACTTCATCTTTCCGATTTTTTCAATTTTATACGCTGACAATGAGTTTTTAGTTAGTTATCTAGAAAACTAGGTGTTCTTTTTTTGTCTTCACAATTTCTTAGTGGCAATTGCTTCTCGGCAGTTGCTGGTCATTCGGTTGCTCTGTTGCCATGTTTGCTGTCATTGCAAATTTTATAATTTGACAGCTTACATGCTACCTCAAAAGTTAATGCTGTCCACCGCCACTTCCATTGTTGCTGTCACCGCTACTTTTATATGTATATATATCCCAATTTTTTTATTTATTTTATTTTTATATCCCAACAAGCATCGCGGAAAAGGTATTTATTTTATCCACCCTTCAAAAAGCGTTCTTGTTTTGATTTTGTGACGTAGCAAATACCACGCCACAATATTCACATACCCATCACACTATGCACGTCTCATATTAAATTTTTGTAACGAATTTTGGAGATTTCTGATATTTATACACCTTCTGCTAATATTCAAATCGCTGAACTGTCGCATAAATAACTCCAATATTCAGTATTGCAAAATAGTCTCATTTGGCCTACTTTGGCAGTAGTACAATTATACTTCAATATCACGTACTACACAAACTGATTACTGATTACTCAGCTTGCGCTGCTTTTATACTCTCGGTTTTGTCGTTCACCCATTTCTCCTAAAGTTTAGTCATTTCGTGAACAAGTGTATATCATGCTTGGTTACCAGCTATATACATGTATATTTGTAGTTAATGCTTTTCTACTAGCCACACGCATATGTATGTGTGAGTAACTACTTCTTTTAGCCGATGATTACGTATGTGTACGTGAGATATCTCTTCACTTCGAGCTACTGGTTATGTGTGTGGAATGTTCTTCGCTGCCCTGTACGTAAGTGTGGCCACTTGCTGTTTTTGCTGTTGTTGTGAATATTCACTAAGAGCATAGTGATGTTAACATTCGCCCCAATATGTACGCATTAACAATTAACATATCTACTTAACAACCATCGTGTAAGCGCTATGCTTTCTTGCGATCATGCACAAGCAACAGTGTAGAAATTTCATTCACTGTCACGCAACAGGAAGCAATTCTCAACTAATTCGTAGACGGCAATGTACAAGACGTTAAACTTAAACTCTATAGGGACACTTCCTCGTGGGTGCAACCAACACCGCTTTCCTCGATCCTACCTGAGTCTAAACTATTTCTGCCAACAACGCTCTCTGCTGAGAGCCAACGTCGTTAATATACTCTACGAGCGTCACTCATAATAATGTAACTCCAAGCATTTCCGCTTTTAAATGGACTTCGTCCCCACTCTCGGAACGTCACCATTACTAATAGTAATCCGTAATCACTCCTCGGGGGTCACAATTACAAAAAGTACTCCGTCACTATCCGCTAGTGAAGACCAGCGCCGTTAATATCCTCCCCGAGCGTCACCGTTAGTAGAAGCGCTCTCCTACTATGTCCCTCTCTTTAAACTGGACTTACTTGTAATTTGTTATGGGGATTCTAGTTTGAAAGCCGTGTTGCGCGCGTCTGTTCAAAATAAATAACTGTATATTTATTTAGGTGGTGGAAATGCGATCTTCACTTGACGCTGGACCAATTATAATTGGGGCCGATGCCAATGCACATCACACTGCTTGGGGCTCTACCGACATTAACAGTAGGGGTGAGTCTCTTTTTGATTCTATTATAAGTAACAATCTAAGTATATGCAACTCTGGAGACAAACCAACTTTCATCACGTCAAACAGGAAGGAGGTTCTATATGTTACTCTAGTTTCTGTAGCATTCTCTGACCTTGTCAAAAATTGGAGAGTTTCCAACGAAAACTCCTACTCTGATCATATATATATCATTTTCACTCTGCTCTTGCGTACACCGCTTAGGGTGGCTTACAGGAATAGGAGACGTACGGACTGGAGCCTTTATAAAAAGTCCTATCCTCTACTCTCCTAAAGAACGCTTCTCACAGTAGGCCGAGCCTACCGCTAACAACTGATGAAGCGCCTCCTTTAGACACAACATCTGCTTCTCTCGGTGAGCTAGACTCATCGTCAAAAATAGAAGAAGCAGTAGATCTTATCACCAAATCTTGTAACGCTGCCTTCACAGTAGCCTGCCCGGAGATTAAGGTGATAGGTAAAAAGAAACCCTATTGGTGGAACCAAGAAATCTCCGAGCAGAGGAAAAACAGCAGAAAACTCTTTAACGAGGCTAAGCGCATGGGAAACTGGTCCCATTATAGGGACGCCTTAAAATCTTTTAAGAAGTTAATTCAGAAGGCCAAAAGGGACTCCTGGAAGAATTTAACCAATGACATCGAAGAAGTCTCAGATGGCAATCGCCTATGAAAAGTCCTCTCCAAAAACCCCATACCTCCAAGCTGCATTCGCACAACGAGCGAAGAATGGGCCACTTTTAGTACGGAAATTCTAGAAGCCCTGATCAGCACTCACTTCTAGGCTGCAGATCTAACCATACATCTTAAACACGCAATCTAACCCAGGGCCATTTCAACCCCTGGACCACATTGTAAGCGAAAAAGGAGTTATCTGGGCAATCAAGTCCTTTAAACCCTTCAAATCTCCGGGAACGGATGGAATATTTCCCGCTGAATTGCAAGCTGCAACCGATCCTATAAGCCCGCTGCTAGTTAAAATCTAGAAGGCTTGCCTCAACCTGGTTTATATCCCCACGGAATGGACCAAGGCAAAGGTAGTCTTCATACCCAAAGGAGGCAGGATATTGGGCAACAGTCCAAAGGATTTCAGACCAATAAGTCTGACCTCCTTCCTCCTAAATGTTCTAGAACGATTGCTAGACGCCTACATTAGACGATCGGCAAATAAGGCACTAATCTCCAACAACCAACACGCCTACTCTAAGCGCAAATACGTAGAGGCAGCTCTACATGCTTTCACTACTAAGATAGAGAAGGGTCTTACCTTTAAAGAATTTACGCTGGGTATCTTTCTCGACATAGAAGGAGCCCTCAACAACGTTTTCCCAGCAGCGGTCACAAAATCTCTACGTTCACTAGGGTGGAAGAGCCTCTTGTAAAATTCGTCAAGCTCCTTCTAAACAAGAGAATCATTATCTCTGAGCTGGGCAGCTCATCGTAAATAAAGTATACTAACAGAGGAACCCCCCAGTGGGGCGTTCTTTCTCCTCTACTATGGAACCTGACGGTAAACGCTCTGTTATCTATACTACAACCCACCGGATGCCAAGTCATTGCATATGCCGACGACATAGCCTTTACAGTTACCGGCAAACACCTTCCGTTGCTTGACGAACTCTTGCAAAATGCTCTTAATCTAACAAACACTTGTTCTATGGAATGCGGACTCGGCATCAGCAGTGAAAAAACTGAGATGGGGCTTTTTACCCGCAAACGCAGTATACCGGAATTTACCCTCCCGTCCCTAAACGGGAAGGAAATCAAACTCTCTACCGAGGTTAAATATCTCGGAGTTATTCTAGACAGGAAGCTTGACTGGAAGCGAAATGTGGAGGAACGATCCAGGAAAGCCACAATGGCTCTCTGCGCTTGTAAGTCGGCAATCGGAAATAGGTGGGGTCTCCAGCCACGCATAGTCCATTGGATCTATACGGCAGTGGTGAGACCCATACTCTTCTACGCCGTCACCGTATGGTGGACGGCACTCGATATCGAATCTAACAGGAGTAAAGTAACGAGAGTGCAGAGGATGGCGGCAATGCTCACCAGCGGTGCCCTTCCCTCCACTCCCACCAAAGCTCTTGAAACCATATTATTCCTTCTCCCAACTGATCTATATGGTAGATGCTGTGCCTCCTGCAACGCGGAAAGGCTCAACGCTATCGAACCATGCAGGTTTGGTCACACCCGGATCCTGAAGCAAGTCCCCGAAACCTTCTTGAAATTGGACCATACAACATCGCCCCCTTGCTGGGACAACAAATTTTCCATAAGAATGCCAGAGAGGAACGAGTGGGCAAACGGCATGGAGCCGGGATCACACGAAATCTCCGTTTTTACAGATGGCTCTAAACTAAACAACAGAGTCGGCAGCGGGATATTCTCGGAGAAGCTCAATCTAAGCGAGAGCGTTCGCCTACCCGATCACTGCAGTGTTTTTCAGGCGGAACTCATAGCTATCTGGGAAGCAGCCCGCTATCTTGCTAACCTGCAGGTAACCAATTCTATTTCAATTTTCTCTGACAGCCAAGCTGCCATAAAATCCCTGCAATGCAGCAACACCTCGTCACTAGTGGCATTGAAGTGCAGAGAAACTCTCAACAAACTAGCTGAAAATTGCAACCTAAGCATAATATGGTTTCCTGGCCACTGTGACATCTCAGGAAACTGCGCCGCGGATGAGCTAGCTAGGGAAGGCCCCAACTTGCAAACAATAACCTCCGCTGGTTGGGCCAGCCCTCCTCTAAACACTTGCAAATACCACCTGCGATCTCTTTTCACAGATCAGGCAAACGCCAGATGGGCGGGGGAACCTATATGTAGTATATCCAAGCAAATCTGGCCTAAGCTGGATGAAAAGAGATCGCGATCGGTGATATTGTTAAACCGTATCTCTATAAGCTCACTAGTGGGCCTTCTTACAGGTCACTGTCTCATGGGCACTCACGGTGCCTATATAGGCCTGCAGACAAATGACTTCTGCCGCAGCTGTAGGGACGAGGAAGAGATAGAAAGCGTTGAGCACTATCTGTGCCACTGTCCCGCACTGTCAAAAACCAGGTACCAGTGCCTCCACAGACACTGTTTTGGGTGCCTTGCGGAGCTTGAATCTATAAACCCAAACGACATCTTGCGTTTCATTAAGTAAACGCGCTGGTTTAGCCTCACTAGGGTCTAAACTTTCTTCTTCTTCGAAAGTAGGGTAACAGGAAATAGGGGCCCCCCGCGTGGTAGCACAACGGGCCACAATGGCCTACGTGAGTCTCCGCTCGGACAGCGGAGGCAGCCACTCTAACCTAACCTAACCTAACTGAGCATATCTCAGGCTTTGACCAATTCCACCGCATAATTTTAAATGTTTTTTCGAAAAAGCCAAGATAGAGGCGAGAGCATGGTATTCTCAACTTTGTTCGAAGCTGAATTTAAGCTAAACTCTCTATTGGGTTATTAACTGTATGTAGCAGCGGCTTTTCGTCTACATAACAGCGCTTCAAATTTGATTTCGCTTATAAGTAAATGACTACCAGTGGACAATCAACAGGATATGGTTACCGTTTTTTCTCTAGTATAATACAACAACACCTTAGCAAGATTGTTCAACCTTCCTTAACTGTAGGCATTTTCATAAATACATACCTTTACAAATTTTTTTTTCAATACGAACTCGGAAACTCCACATAGTATCCTCTGTCACCAAAACATCTCTAAACAGCTGCGTTATTCTTCCTACAATTAGCGAGATATGGATGCATATTAAGCTGGTTATAAAAAGTGGCTGCTGCATTAATCACACTTGTCTAAATTTCATCCAGTACATTTTATCTTCATATTTAACAGCTTACGGGATGAAATCATATTTTAGGTTGTAATTTTCCAAATCAGGTACACCCTAAAGTGTGTTGCTATTTATTGTTGTTGTGTTAGTATAAATAATGCTGACAGTCAGAACAATGAGTCGATTTGAAAAGTGAGTGCGCGCTTCAAGTTACCTAAGCGCCAGTGGAGCTTAAGAATTGTCAATACATGTAAGTCGATCGATTTTAGGTTAAGTTAAAGTCGCCGCCTCCGCTACCCAAGCGGAGATTCACGTAAGCCATTGTAGTCCATTGTGATACCACGAAGGGGTATTTGTTTGCAAGCTGGTGCCTTCCCTTGCTAGCTCTTCAGCAGCGCAGTTTAACGCCACTAGTGGCAATGTACTAATACATTGCAGGGATTTTATGGCAGCTTGACTATCGGAAAAAGTAGAAATGGAGTTATTCACCGGCTGGTTAATTAGGCAGAGAGCCTATTCTTATATGGCTATAAGCTCAGCTTGAAAAGTACTGTTTTTCAGTTTAGAGCCGTCCGTTAAGACGGAGATTTCTTAGCTTCCCGGTTCCATGTTCGCTCCTCTCAGATATCTTTATGGGAAATTTTCTGTCCCAGCAAGGAAACGGTATTATGTGGACTAGCTTTAAGAATGTATATCGGGGACTTGTTTCATGATCTGTGCATGCCCAAACCTACAGTACCTTAAAGGTGCGATTGTGTTGAGCCTAACAGATGTCAGAATATTTCCCATAAAAGTCAGTAGGCAGAATAAATAGTATGGTTTCAAGAGCTTTGGTGGAATTGGAGGGGAGGGCACCGCAAGTACGCATAGCCGTCATCCGCTGCACCTTTTCCCCTTTATAGCTTTGCTCTTGTTAGCTTTGATATCCATAGCCGTTCAAAATACGGTGACTGCGTGGAAGAATATGGTTCGCACCATAGCCGTGCGGTCGATCTCATGAGTAACCTTCTGAAGAAACTGTTTTTTTTTTTTTTTGTATTTATTATCGTTTTTGAAATTATTGCTACCGTGAAGGTTGTGAGTTATTCCTATAAGATCGCCATAAACTAAAATATTGCTTTTTATTGAGTATCTTATCATCTTAAAAATAATTGTTACTCATAAAGAAATATTTCACAAAAGTTAATAAAATATACATATTTGCACCGCTAACAAAAGTCAAAAGTCGCAAATTTTTACGCCAACAACAAAATAAGAACACAATAAAGCAGCTATGTCAACCGTAAAAATTTATCAGCTGGAAGCGATCTTATTAATTAAGAATTATTTTAATTAGTGTAATAAATTTTATGCTGCCAATGCGAATGAAAAAATAGCAAAGCGCTAAAAAATATCCAAGAAAAAATCAAATAAGAAAACGTACAAAAAAAGCAAAGTAATGAAGTGGTTACAACGAACATGAATCAAAGAGCTACTCATTGTGTCATGGCTAACCAAAGACAAAACCAAATGCACCGCGCCATGCTGAGCGTTCAGTGGCCCAGTGCACATGCGCATGCCCATTGCCGAAAAACGCACAGCGTGTTGTCGCGACGAAAGGCGATCTTTGCACAAATGCACGCACACATATATACATTTTTTTCGTATATAAGTGATTGCATGCCGCACGCTGCATGCGTTGCATTGAATTTCGGCGTTTCAGCTTTGCTTGCAATTCTGCTTGTTTTGCTTTTTGCCCTCTCAACTTACCACATTTTTTTTTTGATTCTGTTGCAATCATACGCTCACTGAAATTTGGCACATTTTGTGAAATTAACGAGCAACAAATGAACTAAAATTTATGTTGCTGCTGATTTTGACGCTGATGATATTGCGTAGCGCCTCCCAAAAAACATAAAAAAAAGCAATAAGGGGTAAGAGAAAGAAATTTTAGATGCCGCAACACAAACACGGAAGCCCACTTAAGTATGTATTTACATAGAACCCAGTTAATATTTTCTGTGTGCTTAGAACCTTGGAGTCAGCCAAGAGTTGTCAATATACAAAAATTATAGACCCAAGTCAGAGAAAATATCAGATACACATAATACTTCATCCATGAAAATTACAATAGCAAACTCCAATGACAATAGCAAATCTCTTTTATGGAGCCACCCTAAGGCTGACAGAATCTTTAAAATGCGTCCACTCGCGGACTGCTTGAACGAAGCTTACGCCAAAGTTCCAATAGAAATACGAGTTTGTGTATATGAACAAATGTGCTCCACAAAAGTTAGAAATATCTTGAAAAGATATAACCCAAAGGAACTTCAAAAATGGGAATACAAATTATTCGTTTTAAATGGTGTTTCCGGTTTCGCTTATTTCACAGAAGTTGAAGCTGGTAAGGAGAATAATTTCAGACTCAACAAGCTTGATTTAGGAGTCGTTTCCATAGTAGTGGTAAGGCTATCGCGGACTGATTTATTACTATTTTACTTCTTTGCGTCTATTGGAATATTAACAAAGGAAGGGGGCGATTAGAAGAAATAGAACTAGGGACGACCATAAGGAGAAATAATGAAGAAAGATTGAGGATATTCAATGGAATCTGTATGAGTTATCAAGGGGGTCGACGTTTCAACAGTTTTATGGAAAGACAATAAACTAGCAATATTGGCATCCACATTTACTGGTGAAATTCCAATATCAGAATTTCGTGGATATGCCAAAAAGAACTCAAGGTATATAAAAACCACACACATAATATTTTTGTAGAATATAACCATCATATGGGAAGCGTGGAGCTAATCGATGGAATAGCGGTCTCTAAAAAATAAAACTAAGAGCCAAACTTTGGTAAAGGTGCCTACTGTCACTACTTGAACTTTATCATGGCCAACTCATGGCTATTTTATATGTATGGTTGCAATTACAACAATATTCTTGAAAAAAAAAATACACCATTTCATCAGAAGATTTTCACCTTGAAATAGTCGAAACGTTATGGAAGATGACGACAAAAATAGTTTGGACAACGCGACAATATATAGAAGCAAAAATCACAAAAGCGGCACACAGAAACTGCTCCACAAAAAAAAAATTGTTGTTTCCAAAATGTGCTGGATTCACTCACTAAAAGCAAAAAAATGTTTGAGAAATTTCCACCTTTCCTAACCGCTAATAGCTTTTCTGATAATTTCCTAGCATAACGATTTACCATTATATCAAAGAAATATTTGCAGGTTATAAGATATAAAGGGTTAAGCAAGGCCTAACCTCAACAACTGAATAGTTCGGCTGCTTATACGTCGCTTGAATAAAGATAGATAAAAAAAGGACGTGTGGCACTCGGGGACTGTCACGGTAAAGCTATTGCATATTATCAACTTATGCAATTATAATATTTATGCAATATTTTGTTTTCCTTGATATTAATTCAAGTTTTGTCTTTGATTAGATTCAAGTTAACCTTTTTAAGCGTGATGACCGATAAGAAAACAAATTTTTTACTTTTATTGAATAAATGAGAATTCGATATTTAACTTTCACTTTAACTTTAACTTTATTTTAACTTTAACTTTCACTTTATCTTTAACATTCACTTTAACTTTAACTTTAACTTTAACTTTATTTTTAACTTTAACTTTAACTTTAACATTCACTTTAACTTTAACATTAACTGTAACTTTAACTTTAAATTTAACTTTAACATTAACTGTAACTTTAACTTTAAATTTAACTTTAACTTTAACCTTAACTTTAACTTTGACTTTAACTTTAACTTTCATTTTAACTTTAACTTTAACTTTATTTTTAACTTTAACTTTAGCTTTCTCTTTAACTTTAACATTCACTTTAACTTTAACCTTAACTTTAACTTTAACTTTAACTTTCACTTTAACTTTGATTTTAACTTTATTTTTAACTTTAACTTTCGCTTTAACTTTAACATTCACTTTAACTTTAACTTTATGATCCGGGGTGGGCATGAGCTTAGCACCTGCTAACAAGCCAACCTAATATAAACGCACGCAAATCATTTTCTGTCAAAAATGTCTCATGCACATGCAACTTATATGAGAGCAACTCAAATTGAATTTGCTGCGTGAAAACATAACTCGATTTCCAATTTTTGTTCTGCGTGACATTTAGATTTGACATTTGCACACATGCTTTACATTGTCGCAACGCATGCTTATTTGGGTTAGGGCAAAAAACGCCGGTTGTTTTCGTGCGCTAAAAAAACGCAGTGCGGTTTTATTAGGTTGGTGGACCATATATGTATACGATAAGCGATAGCACAATGGCTACTTCGTGAAAATCAACGACAGCTCTTTTAGTTTGATTTCGGTGGTCGTACGGTGAGGAAATGTCGCACGCGCGCTTAAAACAGAGTACCGTGCGTGTGACACATGTTCATCGTTCAAGTATTGAAATCAATCTAAATAAATAATTGATTTTGCTTTCGTGCTCCCTACGCCTTCGTGTTTACTAACACATTCTCAATTTGGTAACCTGCGCACCGCTGATTATGATAGAGATCCAATATAATGTATTTGGCCTGTTGCTAACACCGAACCTTTGCGAACGTTTTCGAAGCTTTTCGAACCTTTTTGAGCCTTTTCGGATCTTTTTTGACAAATATCCGTTACGGGTTTTTTTGATTTAATCGCCAAGCCCGCGATAAAATATATGCAATAGCTTAAAAATGTTACAAGTAAGAAAGTCTAAGTTCGGGTGTAATCAAACATTACATACTCAGCTACCAAATTACAGCTTGAAAAACTTTTAATACCTTCTCTTAAAAGTGGGCGGTTCCACGCCCATTGTCCAAAATTTTACTAATTTTCTAGTCTGCGTCACAGAGTCAACCCGCCTACCAAGTTTCATCGCTTTATCCCATTTTGGTAATGAATTCTCGCACTTTTTCGGTTTTTCGAAATTTTCGATATCGAAAAACTGGGCGTGGTTATAGTCCGATTTCGTTCGTTTTAAAAAGCGATCTGAGATGAGTGCCCAGGAACTTACATACCAAATTTCATCAAGGTACCTCAAAATTTACACAAGTTGTCGTGTTTACGAAAGGCGGACGGACGGACGGACGGATATGGCTAAATGAATTTCTTTTTTCGCCCAGATCATTTTGATATAAAGAAGTCTATATCTATCTCGACTAGTTTATGCCACTACGTGGTACCGTTATGCGAACAAAATTGATATACTCTGTGAGCTCTACTCAGCTGAGTATAATTAAATACGATATACCACAAAAGAGATTAAGGCTAAGCTTCTCTTCCACATATCCAGGAAGGCACCTACATGTCTTACGCCGAATAGGAAACTCATCCGCAAGCAGATGAATTTTCGGTAAGAATCTTTCCATGGCAAAAATACACAAGAAGTATTTGTCAAACCACTACCGAGGGACTACCACACTTTTTAATTGAAAAATATTTTTTTTTTTAGGATTTCGTTGTTGATTCCCGCGACCCTTGATCTTAAGACCTTTGGTGTGGTAGCCGGGCAGGCTATCGCCTTATAACTGCAGATATCCCGTGTAGAAAGTCACTCATAATGCTTGCAGCATGTACTTCCTGCTGTTTCTGCGCTTATCACTTCCGCCTTCGGATATATTATGTAGTACTGCATATAATCCAGTCCTTATCCATGTTCTTGAACTGGCGTGAAACTTAGCCTTAGAAGGCGTTATTTTTCAGACAAAAAATGTGTAATTGATGTGTCGGAATGAAATTGAGATACAGTGCGTGTAAAAATTTTTGCTTGGAGGCCCTGTACAGTCATTTCATATTAGAACTATGACTTCCATGTATACTCTATCATAACCTGGTACCGCACGCTGCCCGCAATTACTCGTCTGTATTTTGCAAGAAGTTTTTCGGTGTTAACTCTACAATATCTTACGAATACTGGTCAACTAACTCTTTATAGTTAAAAAAGGTGTTATGACAATAATACATTTATTTGGTGGGTACACTGGTTGCGAATCGTACTTTAGAAGAGCCCCAAGATTTTATTGGATAAGCCCTCTTATTAGAAAGAGCGCCTTAAATAATACAAGTGACTCATTCAGCCCCATATATGTTAGAGACTCGATTACATCTTAGGAATTATTATTGTTAAATGCTCTCTCTATCTCAAAAGGGGAAATCTCACCTAATGTCCATACATAAAAACATTTTCTGGATGTTTTAGAAGAAAATACTTAAGATTTGTAGATCCAAAACAATTTGGTTTGCCCGTTTGGAGGGTAAACACTCTACATTGATTTTAGGGAATAATTGTAAATTATTGGCGTTTTGGTAGTTTGCAAATTATGACATTATTTTGTTACAAAAAAAAAAATTTTATTCAAATTGGCAGTGTTAAATATTTAAAGAATTACATTTCGAGTTGTCAATGTTGAAATACAACTTAAGGGTTGCTCACAGCAAATTAAAAACTTCTTATTTTTAAAGGGGTATGTGAGTACCCTAAATGTCTCAGGCACAAAAATTTCGAAAACTAGCACAAACTTAAAAATTCTGAAAGCTGATTCAGATTAAACGTATCCAAGCCTTTCGAAAAGCATTGCTTAATTTCTAGGTCTAAAATTTGTTGGGCTGTGTTATCAGATCGCTTTAATTATAAGCACCCAGATCGACGAATCTTTGGTAACTCCCAAACAACTCTTTGTTAACCCAAATTGTTTGCTGGTCTACAGCATGTACTTTTCTTAAAAAATTTAAAATTTTTGTTTTCTTTTTTATAAATATACATCATTTGTATATGCAACAAGTGTTTATTTTACACATATTTTTTGGTATTATTGTTCTTTAATTTTATTTTGGCTTATTGATGTTATAGCCAAAATAGGTCACAGCAGTTGATGCCTCTGTGCAACGGTATATTGACTTTTGCTAAAAATTTATACAAATCTATGTATATGCTGCATATGTTATTATTTGATACCTTTGTGGTCATGATGAAAGAGCATAAATTGATGGCAAAACTTGTCAAAAATTTTAATTGGTATTGCATTTTTTACATGCCACGATAAAATGAAAAGTTCTTGCACTGAAATAAAAATTCTGGTTAAATTAACCGAATTATGTCTGATTTCAACCGATATTTCTGTAAATTTTAAAAATAGTTGATTCTGAATGCTTTAACCCCGATACAGAAAGAACCGCAGCGATACCCAAAATTCCGGAACAAACCAACATTTGGGAACTTCGCTCATTTTTAGGTGTCATAAACTTGTATGCGAAATTCGTGGAAAAAAAATTTGCTTGCACAGAGGGCCACTTGACAAGTTGCTGAAAATAAATACCAAATAGCAATGGAATAGTCAACATGCAAAATGTTATACGCTGCGATTTTTTGCGCATTATGACCTAAATCAAAATATATTTGTAGCAGCAGACGCGTCAAATTATGCATTTGGTGCTTTCGTCATATTTAAGTATCCATATTTATCGAAAAGCCAATTAGCCATGCATCGAAATGAATCACGGAAACCGTCATATTGAAGAAGGAGGTCTTAGCACTAATATCTGCAGTCACCCAATTCTGCAAGATGATTTTGGTCGTAGATTCATCCTGCATACCGTCCAACGCGGGTTAGGGGCTTAGAATATACCCGCGGCAAGTATGCCTGTCGTAAGAGGCGACTAAAGTACCAAATTTATTCAAGAGGTTATGTAGCGCAACCCTTTCAAGGGGTTGCCAGCGCAATATATATCCATGGCGAATCTTGTTTCTTTAACAGCCGAGCCTCTGGCGACCCAAAGTTCCTCGTGGATCTGAGGGTGGGAGGGCATTATGGCAAGATGGGAGGTTTCATATGGTCATACCAAATAGTTCCCGAGATGGTCGAGCTAGTTCTTTGATGGTGCTTATTACTGGAAAGTACCGGACCATCAACATCAATAACACTCCCCGAGGCCTAACACGAATATGAGACGCGAGTTTAACAGAAAGCATGGAGCTCGTCAAAAACAGTTCCTTCTAGACGATGACGTTTACGCAGCAGTGATTGAAAAAATTTCGTTTTGTTATAGAAAATTTATCGAAAGTGTATTTAAATGTTTAAAGAAAAATAAAGATTTCTTGACGAAAAAATTGTCGATTATTTACCGAAAAGTTATTAGATTGTTATCGAAAAAATAGCGAGTTGTTATTACAAAGCTATCGATTTTATATCGCAAAAATGTTAATTTGTTATCAAAAAATTAAAAAAAAACATCGATTTGGAAAATATATCGATATTTTTACCAAAACAAAATCGTGATTTTTTCTATAAGAAATCGATAAATTTTCAATATCAAATTGCTATTTTTTCGAAAATCAATCGATATTTTTTCGATAACAAATCTATAACTTTTCAATAATAAACCGGTAATACGTCGAATATTCACCAATAACTTATAGATAACTGATGCATCCCTTACCAAATTTGGTTTGAATACAAATCGGTATCGGCGTTGCGCAATCATCAGTGTAAAACAGTTCCAATATTCATCAAATATGCCCTCTGTCAGAAAATAAACAAAACAAAATGAATTATGGATAACTCCTTGATGACATATGCCATCGATAACGAATCGATATCACATCTATAATATGCCGATGATAATCCGATAATAATAACAACCCCATAACTTTTCGTATTCATAAATTATTTTTTCTGAACCCTGGAAAATAATTCAAAAATGTTCCAAAACTATGCCGTAATAATAACTTACTTGATCCCAAAACTATCTCGAAACAACTCCGGAAACATTTCAGGATGATCCCGTAACGACCTTAAAATAGTCCCGATATTTTCCCAAAATGTTCTCGAAATAATACCTAAAAATCTCGAAAAAAATGAAAAATAATATCGAAATTATCGCAAAATTACACGGCGTGATCCCAACATTACTACAAAAAAGTCTCGAAATTATCCCGAAACTATTCTCGAAAAGGCCAGAAATGATGTAAAATACGTTCTAGGAATATTCCCTGTTTGACCAAAAACTACAATATCGAGACGTAGTGTTGTGTTTCTGGTATAAGATTTGTGGAGTAATGTCAATTTTACATTATGCTAATTCAAACAGAACAAAAGAGAGATTTACCATTTCCGAAACCTATTTCGGTTGCAAAATAACAGTTAAAAAAAAACCCAATAAATCATACTACACGATCTCAAAGACCTTACATAGACTGAATGGAACTCAGTGTTAGAGAAATAAATTAAAATATCTTTACAAACTACCAATAATTATGGTATTTATTTTCCTATTATCCACCCACCGATGAAAATGAAATCCACAGAAACCTCTTCAGTTTAACTAAACTTCAATTAAATAGCCGTTAATTTACGAGCGTTTAACCTTGGCACTTTTGGTAGCATAGGGAGTAAGTGAATAGGCGTGCTCCACCCACCCCCATATACTGACACTCACAAATGCATTATATGGGTGCATATCGACTAGAATCGCACAAGTTGGGAGGCCTTCAAAGCCAATAATTAACTACATTGACTATTTTCGGTGCCGTCAGTGTAATTACTGTATAGTTTTGTTATTGTAATAACAAGTAACCGTATGACTTGAACTCCGTAGTCAATTCTCATTGTTCGTGGCACTGAAATAAATTTAGTATATATGTTGTAATGCTTAGCAGTCAAATTCCAAACTGAACAGAAAGTAGATTAGTTTATAGCCATAATTTTAAACTGATATGAAACTAGTCCACTAAAAACAAAACTAGTACAAAGGACAAATAAAAATGTGAGTAATACAGAATTTTTCTGATTTGAAAAAATTCGCAATAAATCTTTTTATTATTATTTTTTTTTTTACAGCAGGCCTCAAACATATTGACCCCTTCCATATCAGCCGAACACTAATCAACTACGTCGGCACCATTTGAAATATTTTCACATTATGCGATTGGGCTAGAATTTTCTTTTTTAATTTGTCCCTAATCTGACAACTGACATCTCGTTGACACTGGCATGTTGAAAAATAGGCGTCAAGGCCAAAAACTCGTGAAATTCGATGTGACACGCATGTTTTAATCGCTAAATTTTCGATAACACTTCGATAAATTTTCGATAGCAAATCGAGAACACGCCAATAACAAATTGGTGACATCTCGTTGGCATCCCCATGTTGAAAAACAGGCGTTAAGGTCAAGAAATCGTGAAGTTCGATGTGAAACGGATGTTTCTAAGCGATAAATTTTCTATAACAAATACACTACAATAACACGACGATAAAAAATTGGTGACATTCTGACAACAAATCCCTACATTGTTGATAGCACTTCGTTAAATGTTCAGTAAATAATCGATAACTTTTTTATAAATAATCGATAATTTTTCTATAACATAACGTTACCTTTGCAACACGCAATCGATATCAATTTCGTAACAAATCGATAACAATGCAATAACTTGATAATGCGCCGAAAACATATTGGTAACACTCTGATAAATTTTCAGTAGTAAATCGAAAATTTTTTGAAAACAGCGATGTTTTTTAGTTAAATCGATAACATAATGATACTTTTTCAATAGATAATCGATAAAATTTCGTAAATGGGTCGATAAATTTTCGATAAATAATCGTTGAATGTTATCGTAAGTGCACTCACTACAAAATAGCGTAATATATTGACAATAGGCAAGGTAGAGTTGATACCAGGCAAGGTAAGGAAATGTAAGGGTAGTATAGGAAAGGAAAGGAAAGGAAGCAAAAATAATGGCTGGGAAAGAGAGGAGAGAGAAAAGAGAAATGAATGGTAACGAAAATAAAGGAAACGTACAGTGGCTTCCGTAGTGCTTAAATTTCAATCACTCGGCGGACTTTAGCATTGAAAAGACAGTTATTGAAATAAGTAAATTTCAACTATTAGTTTTTTGACTGTAGGGTATTGACTGGTTGCTTTTATTGTTGTAGCGGTATTGGTTGTTTTTATACTCAGCTGATCAGAGCTAAAAGAGTATATTAATTTTGTTCGCATAACGGTACCCCGTAACGGCATAAACTAATCAAGATAGATATAGACTATATATCAAAATCATCTGGGCGAAAAAAGAAATTAATTTAGCCATGTCCGCCCGTACGTCTGTCTGTAAACACGATAACTTGATTAAATTGTGAGGTATCTTAATGAAATGTGGTATGTGCACTTATCTCAGATAGCTATTTAAAACGAACGAAATCGGACTATAACCACGCCCACTTTTTCGTTATCGAAAATTTCGAAAAACCGAAAAAGTGCGATAACTCATTACCAAAGAAGGATAAAGCGATGAAACTTGGTAGGTGGATTAACCTTATGACGCATAAGAGACAATTAGTAAAATTCTGGACAATGGGCGCGGCACTGCACACTTTTAAAATAAGGTAATTTAAAAGTTTTGCAAGTTTTAATTTGACAGCTGAGTATGTAATGTTCGGTTCAACCCGCGTATCCTTCCTTACATATATATGTACGATTGCATATTACGTAAGGTCAGCGGAGTATAATTACTTAGCAATTATTCCACGGTTACAAAATTTTTTGTGGTAGTGCCTTTATTAGTATCATTAGCATTTCCATTGTATTTCGCTTAATTTTAGTGGCAAGGGCATATGCCACCCATATTTGTAAGACATGCTAAATGTTTGCAGCTGACTAGGTAAACTTATACATAAATTCATAGCTACATTTTCGATGGGGTAATGTTGGGTTAACCCTTCACGGAAGAAATCAAATTGTGCGTATCCAGATATTTTTATATGTATAGCTCTCAGAGTAAGCTTTTTACAAAGGGGTTAAACTCATACAAATTAGGGAAATTCTTAAATTAACTCTGAACTTAAACGTTCTGTGAGTAGACTCCACAAACCTGACGTAACAATAATCCAATCGTTGTTGTTGTTATTGTGGCGATAAAGACACTACCCGAAGGTTTTAGGGAAAGTTATCGATGGTGATGGTTCTTCGCGATATAAATCCTGTACGGCTGCTCAAGAAACAGGATTCGCCATGGGTAGGTGAGATTGACAGTTTGGTTGCAGGTGCTATAAATTGCGCTGAACAGTCCTACACAATCCTATGAATAATTTCGATAGTTAGCCACTTACGATAGGCATACCTGCCGCAGACATATTCTAGGCTTCAATACTCACTGGAGGTTTCGATGTGACAATATCTATGTTCAACGTGCGTAGAAATGCAGTGGTTTTCTTGTAAGTATTGATGCTTATGAACATACTTTAAATCTTTCGGGCAGAATCAGACACCAAGTCATTCATTCTTCGGCAAGTTTGATTATTTCATATAGCTTCATTCCAAGGAAACTCTGCCGAATATTTTTAATCCCAGTAGTATTCTATACTATACAAGTAAGCACAATCTCACTAGCAGGCTTTTTCAGAGTATCCTAAAATTTCGAAAAATTCAAATGATGATTACAGCTCTTAACAATAAACGAACGATATTAATACAAGGAAGAGGAAAGAAAAATGGAAATTCAAGGAAAGAGAGATTAAATTACAGAAAGGAAATGAAAATAAAATAAAGGAAAATATAAATTTAAGATATCGGTGAATTTAGATACCAAGATAAATACTTAAGAAAGGGACACCGGAACGGCAAATAGAAAGAGATCTTCACGAGGTATACAGCGTCGTTGAAAAATCACTAAACTCCATATTTTTAAACCATGCAGGCTTTCTCGATATTGCGAGTGCTTTCAACAATGCTCAAACGGAAGGCACTTGTGCAACATGCAACTAAGAGCTTGACAATTGCAAGGGGACGACTAAACGGGAACCGAAATGGACAATATTACGGCAGCTGATGGCTTTTAGGAGCAAAACTTAGAATACCTTTGAGCCAGGAAAATGAGGATAACCTGACAGTGTTAGACAAATACAATCAATCACAAACGGTTCAGAAATAAAAGCCAAACGGCCAAAAAGGCATTAGAATACAACTTGCTAAGTCATACACAGATCGGATAGGGCTTCTCAATATCTCCCTTCGCCGGCTCCGTAGTCACAGGGATTTTGAAAAGATTGAATTTGCAGATGAGATGGTCAGTAAAGATTCCAAAATGGACATAAGCGAGGCGCCTGAGAAAACTGGAGGATTATAATATAATAGCAACAGAATTGCTGTAGATTAACTGGTATGATTGCTAGGTTTTAAGGTCATTATTACCATGCTTGGATAGGAAAGGAACTACCCTCCTACCTACAAATCTGCAGTGAGAGTAGTTACGGATATCATCGCAGGCGCGGGTGTTGCCGTCAGACTGAGGAGGTAGAGAAGTCGGCGCATAAAATTCTTTGCCGACGGCTCAGGCTACAGTAAAGACCGCTCAGATTTCTAGGCGCTCAATTTAAAAATTGGGAAGATGAATCTTTCGTTGCTACTAATGTTCACAAAGAAGGAATGTGATTCGTAGCGGACTAATAGAAAGTAATCTGTTTGAACGAATGTTGTGCCGAATGTATGAATCCATTTTTTTTGTATTTAAGGGTAAAGAACGCACAAAAACACTTGACATTACATAAAAATTATGCAAGCGTATGTGCGTGATGTCAAACCATAATATCTCAAATCCTTACAGAGATAGAGTATCGAACACACGCGCAAACATCTGCTTGCAAAACTCAAGGATATCACTACCCATTCTAACACCTTTATCAACCTCTTTTACTACCAATTCCATTGTTCTGCATAATACTTACTCAATTTCAATCGTTCAACTCCACGCCAATTTCAAACCTGTATGCTACAGTTACTTAGTTAATGTTTTGTAATCGAAACCAAACTCTACGAGTGCCATTTTGGCCCGACGCGCCGGGGGTATTATAGCTCGACGCTGTTAAATCGATTGTGATAGTTCGAGTAAATGCTGGCTGTGGGAACCAAATACCAAGCAACTCTTGGCCTAGTTAGAAATGTATGTATCATATATTATTAGCTTACAGCGATTACTAAGCGTATGCAGGTTTGTTTGTGCAAATGTTGTATGATCTCATACTTATGCGCTTGAGATAAGCACGCAATCTGCTTGTGGAGAGGTTTATGTGCAACACAAGAGAATTATTGGCACCTGAAAAGCGTCTGGCAAGCGTTAGCGGTGAGCTAAAGCAGCGGTATGGTGTAAAAGGTTTAATGTGGTTATATTAAATCGTTCCCGAGATAATCGCGTTTGTACCATAATGGTGCTTGTTACCGGAACATACTGGATCTATATGCGGCAAGGACCATCAACATAACACTTCCTAAAGCCTTCCGGTAGTGTCTTTATCGTTGCAAAAAAAAACAATATCAACCTGGCAGAAAATGCATGGAAACAAACGCAAGCCTGCAAGGTTTCAAAAAGAGGGGCCAAGATTAATATTCCAATTATTATCAAATCTAATAGAAGCAACAAGTAGGATAGGTCTAGAAAGCCTCTAAAATTTTATACGAGAATGGAAAACTGATATTAGAGAAAAATTGCAACTTCATAATATAAATCATGATTTTTGATGGGATTTTCTAATTTTGTCGTCGAACAATCTTCTGCAATGCTATAGGTACTGTGGAGAATATTAGCATCACTACGCTGCTATTAAATAATCACAACAAAAAAACAGCAAGCATCCAAACTTACATAGAAGTCGACGAAGAATATCTCACATACACATACATATGTAGTCATCAGCTAAGAGCAGAAGTTGATACTCACAAATACACACGCATATGGCTAGAAGAAAAGCATAAACTACAAATATATGTACATGTACATAGCTAGTAACCAAGCACGAGGCGCAGCTGTTCTGGAACACAGGATCGTGAAACGACTAGACCTTAGGCGAATTGGCGAACGAGATAACCGAAGGTGCATAATTATCAGAAATCATCAGAATACGTTACAATACATTACCTCTATGTAAGATCCTTAACGACCGATCAACTAAACCTATTTTCCTGCTGACCTAAAGAATATACAAGGTGAATGACAAATAGCCTCTGGGTAATGTGTCACCTCATGCGGCGCAACCCAATATTTTGAGCTATCCCATCGCAATTTCCTCCGGTATATGCAAATTACCTATTAAAATCTTCGGAGTTTCGAAAAGTTTGGCAGAAATATTTTTCTTGTACTCTCCAAGGAACAGCAATTTGAATAGTGTACTTTTGAGTTTCGCAATTTCCCTTTCCTTAGCCGTATGTTTTATACACCTGCCATTAAGTAAGCCACCTTGGTATTGACGAAAATACCTTTGTTGCCAGCGCCGGAATTAATATATGCATTGGTTCACATGTAGGCATGTATTTCCTTCTTTATGTGTTAGAACCTCGTCCTCATCCTAGTTGTTACGCACAATTTTGATTGATTTTCACTCCATACAGCGGTAGAAGGTGTAATAGGCGAGTTCGTGTTGCGAAATTATATTGCATTGGAACAACCCAAACAAACCGCAACATTGTGATACGAGGCATTGTATAAACAGCAGTAGAACTCTTTTGTCAGCAAGTTGCAAAAAAGTATGCTATGCAATAAAAGCACACAAGAATAAAGTAAAGAGCTGACTTAGTGTGAATAGCGATCCTGCCATACAAATGAAGTGTTATAGAGGTTAGTAAAGACAAAATTTTAAATATAATTTTTGAATACCTTAATGCAGGTGAAAACAAAAAACTTTTTTCAAATCAAACAAAACTTGTTTTCCAAATGAAATAAAACCTTTTTCAAATCATAAGAAAATTTTTTGAAATAAAATTTTACTTTTTTCACTTCAAATGAAACTAGTTTTTGGCTTACAGAATCTAGAGATTTTGAATCGCACTTTGCATACAATAAATATGGTTTCGCTCTAATTCTTGTCGCCTTGCCGCTGCGAGAGGGCTTAAACGACTATCTGCGGCTTCCCTTCATTAACTGAAACGTCAGACGGTGGTGGACCAAGAGGAAAGACTTTCATTGCTTTCAACGTTTGAGGGGCAAATCAATCTCCACAGATTGGATGCTTTCTCCTGCGACTTCAAGAAATTGAAGGATTGCTACATTAGATCCCTCCTAATCCCAGATGTCGAGGTACTCGTGCCGATGGATGTATGGTACGCGGCTGATTAATTAAGCTACTAATCTTGCACGGTCCCCTCCGATGCCCAAATAGAGTTGGTTGTATAATTGCTTTCTCTGCGCATAACGGCTATGTGGACGTCTGACAAACCCTTTCCAGCCTCCTCTTATAATGAACTAAAAGAGAAACAAGCTTTTTAAAAGAAGAAACGTAAGGATATTCACGAAGTAAGGGACAATAACTTTAAACACAGACACTTCAACGGATTCTACAGTCACGGTGACGGAAGCAGCAACCACAACTACGACAAGGACCGCAACGAACACAGAACTCTATCGAGCTCCATTTGTAGTTGTTAGAAGGGGCTTCTCGCTTCTAAAGAAGAGGCGATCATTAGTGCTTGCGGTAGTATCAACTTAAGACACATGCAGCATCAACAACAGCTATTACGGTCCAGCTCGATATCAACCATAGTATCCCGCGATAAATTTCTAGAAGAAAGAAAAAAGGAGCAAAGGAGAGATGTAACGGAATAAGTACCAGTGCGTGCTGCGGGTGTACGACGCTCCTAATTGGAGCGAATTCGTTCTCACACAAGCTCAACCCTACAGAAGATATTTCTTGAAATATAACAGGCCAGAACAACAACAACAGAAATGAAGCAGTGCCGAGGAAGCCCAACGGGTGGAGTTTGAAAAAACGAACAGAAGATGCTTCGTTGAGGTAGCCAGGGGTCAGCTAAAAATAGCTATTGTTTATGTAAATACCCGTTCGCCAACAATCATCCTACAGAGCGGGATGGTATTGGCCTACATGGCCCATAACAAGATGGGCTCACATCCAGAGCTGAGAAAATTAACTTATAACAGCGTAAATCAGGGTTTAATTATCAGCATTGATGCCAGTGCAAGCAACACATAATGGGGAAGCTCCTCCTCAAACAATTAAAGAGGGTTGTGTCCAAACTTTGCTACATTCTTAAGTTTAATCTACGCATCTGTTACAACGACGCTACGCCAACATTTATATTTCCGAAATTGATCGAAAACTAGAGAATTTTTGACAAAGCTTCCCTTTCGCATTATCGCTGAATTTCGCTTCGACCTAAGATCCAAGTCTGGCCAGTCTTTTCGCTATATAAATTTTTAAGGCTTACAACTCCGGCAAGACTTAGAATAAAATTAAACTAGCTGTCGCTTTTAGGCAAAGTTGGTATATACAAAAGACAATAAGCATAAATGTATTGACAATTACTTTGGTATGGACAAAATTGTTTCATTTGAAATGAAAAAGGCTTGATTTTATTTAAAACAAGTTTCATTTGACTTGAAAAAAGCTAAAATTTACCTGATAACTCTATATATTATTGCGAATTTTAGGAAATTCTTGATTATTTTGCACCTTCTGTTATGATTCGAGTCGCTGAACTATTGAGTAAATATACAGCATATCAAAATGTTCTTAAACTACAACACTACTATGGCGTAGTACTTTACAATATAATTACTCGCGTTCTATGTTAAAACGTTTTAAAATCAAATTGACCATCACTTGAATTGTGTTGCTTTTACACTCTGAGTTTACGACGTTCGCCTATTTCTCGCAGGGTTTAGACTTTTCGCGAAAAACCTTCTCAAGTTGTTGCTTATTTATTGCTCGTTTCTATATCTCATATTGAATGTTGTCTTCAATGTATATGTGTGTATAGGACTGAGTAATATCCCTGCACAAAATCGTGCGATTAATCCCTAAAGAGCTTGGTCTCCGATTGATCTCTTTTGTCTACATTTGGGCATAATTGATATCCTTTAGTGTCTTTCGGGTACAGTTGGGATTAGTTAGTTTGGAATCTATGTAGCCGATTTTAAGAAATGGCAACTAAGTAAGAAAAATAAAAAAATTACAGGTGATTGAATCGAATTATTTGAGAAAAACACGGAGCCCTATACCGAACCTAAATTACTAGGACTTAATGACTACGCCGGAGTTAGGGTTAAATATTACAAAATACTATTTATTCCTTTTTGAAAAGCGGGCGAACAACTTACATCAAATAAATTTGGTGGCTTGGCAAACCCTTCGATTATTTTTCTGTCATGAAAAATGCGACTGCCCCTATTTGAGTGATTATTGAACCGAAAATGGACTAGTACTCATATTTACCCATACGAGTACCAATGGGATTGATCCTATCGATCCCTTTCGGGTATAAATGGGAACAATTAGTCTCTTCATAGGACATCTTCAAACAAAAGTGAACAGTTCAACTCATACAAAGAGATCAAAACTGGCATTGGTCGCATACTCCTTTGCGACTCATCCCAGATTCATGCTAGACTAACCGCATTTTTTCCAGGGATGTGCTATTCTGTATCTCGAATTCACTGTTGCCGTCTATGACATGTGTGTGTGGCTGTTTTCTATTTCATATGCCTGCCTTGCTGTTGTTGTTTTCCAGTCACTAGCGGCGTAGTGACGTATCGAAACTGCTAATATTCAACACAATATATAAATGCAGTAATTATTGAAGCACAGTATTGAAATATTAAACGAGGGCCATAATTATTACTTTTTCAACTAGAGTGCAAAAGATAATAAGTACTGTATATTTACTGTTATTTGTGCGCTCATAACGTTGGTTTTGTATGCCAACAGCTGGAGCATGGTTGTATAAATGGCATGTGTGTTTAAGCGTTTAGACTGCATACTCAAGCGCTGCATTTCAGTGCAGGACAATTAAATTCCTTTCAAATATTAATCTATGGTATTGCTACATTTTGTTGGTGTTGTTATTATTATTGTGCGAAATAATATTAAATCATAGCTATAGTTGTTATTTTGAATAGCCAGTTTAAATTACATAGCTCGATTGTAATATAAGGCAATTATCAGTTGAATTGATATGCAAAGCCAAGGAATGAAGCCAACATTTGGATTTGTAGTGCGAAAATTTAGTTATTTGATCGCCTTTGCATGTAAGGACTATATATTTTATTTGATAAATGCATATGTGGGCACGTAAATATTTAATAGACAGAAAGCTGGTTTACTAATACAATGGACGAGAAAAAATTAAGAGTGGAATAAATGTAATTCGAAAGGATTCTCACAGATAAAAACATACATATATTAAAGCTCCGAAACCCCAACCTTGAGTGTGCATTTGTTATTGTTATAACACAGTTTCCCTGATGAAGGTGTTAGCATAATATGGAAACGCGTAGAAGAACTCTATAGTTTTTGTATTTTATGTATAAATCGACCCAAAGGTTTCTTTTAGTTAAGGCAGTAACTATCTTTGCTAATATATAAGTAAGGTTTAGCTGGCTGGTCAATAAAGACCTCACATAGACTGGGTATGTCCCTAGCGACACCAGAATTTGCTTCGAGATCAAGTGGCCACCGTGGTGTGATGGTAGCGTGCTCCGCCTATCACACCGTATGCCCTGGGTTCAACTCCCGGGCAAAGCAACATCAAAATTTTAGAAATAAGATTTTTCAATTAGAAGAAAATTTTTCTAAGCGGGGTCGCCCCTCGGCAGTGTCTGGCAAGCGCTCCGATTGTATTTCTGCCATGAAAAGCTCTCAGTGAAAACTCATCTGCCTTGCAGATGCCGTTCGGAGTCGGCATAAAACATGTAGGTGCCGTCCGGCCAATTTGTAGGGAAAAATCAAGAGGAGCACGACGCAAATTGGAAGAGAAGCTCGGCCTTAGATCTCTTCGGAGGTTATCGCGACTTACATTTTTTTTATTTTAAGTACCAGGACTTATATTAGAGACTAACTCAGAGCCCTTGGCAAATACTTGACGATTTCTAGGACCTAGCTTAATAGCTGCCTCGAGATCGGCCGACTTTGTGTGCCAAGGTAGGTGTTGTTCTGAGAGCGCCACTGATACCGATCAGCACCGTCCGTTGCACTGACACTAACATTTTAGAGGTGCTCGCCGTGTCCAGTGCTTTCGATCAGATCAGCACCCCATAAAGCATAATCGGTTTGACCACCATCTCATAAAACCAGTGTACTACTCCTGGCGAGAGTCTCTTCTCTCTCTTGCCGATAGCCCCCCTGCAGCAGTACAACGCAACAGCGGCCTTCCTGGCCTTATATTCCACATTGGGTCTGCAGGACAGTTTCTTGTCCAAAACAATCCACAAATATTTAACCCTATCAGAAAGTACCAACCGTACCCATCCAATAGAGGAGTTCTTAAATCGGGCATCTTATATCTCCCTGTAAAAAGAACCAATTCTGTTTTTGCCTGGTTGACCGCCAGTCCACATGATTTAGTCCACCTAGCCACCGTCTCCAGGTAGCCCTGCAGAATATCGCGCAGAGTGCCCAGAAATTTACCCCTGACTAGGATAGCGAGGTCATCTGCATAGCCAACAACCCGACAGCCATTGGCTTCCAGCGGCACAAGAATAGGGTACGAAAAAGTAAGGAAAAAAATTTAAAATAACAAAAAAATTTAAAATGGTCCTAAACAAGACATGTTTTCATTTTTGTCCCCAAAGGTGCAAGACAGACAGACGGCATGAAAGGCAAGCACACAATCGCATATTCAATAGAGTCACACAGGGCATTTAATAGCTTTATTTCGCTTTTGCTTATTTTCGTTTTTGCTGTATTTTAATGTTAATCGTGTAATTGCCGTAGGCGTTATTTTATACAAGTGCTTATGTATGCAATGATGGTGCAAACATTTTATTCAAAAAGTAATTTTTTAAAGTTGTTGGCAGTGATTGAGGTAAGTATTTTTTAGGTGGAGGTGTTAACATAATGATGTTATTACATTGCCTAAATTCCTTAGCGTTACTTAATAAATGGCGCTGATTCTGCGTTAGCAGCGAAGAAAGTTATAGCCTAGGCCTATGTAGGAAATTGAGTTTGAAGTCTTTCCTCTACTAAACAAGATCACAAACGAAAGCTGTGCAAGTTTTGAAGGTTGTAAGTGATACAAGTGGTACAACCCTTTCAAGGGCTTGCCAGCAAAATTTATGGCTTTTTTAACCCAGTTGTCAACCTACTTAACCTACCCGTAAAGAATCCTGGTTAGTTAGTAGGTGAGGACTCCAGCGAGCTCGAGTTACTCATGAAAAGATGAGGTTGGATGACCAAGATGGTTAGACGTGGGCACATAAAATCGGCCCCGCGTTGGTCGGGCTTCGAAGCCTGCGATGAGAATCTTTATCGATACAAGAAGAAAAAGAACTAATACTTAAAAATTGTACCAAATATTAACGACTTCAATATTCGTATGTACATAAAAGTCTAAATTGCTTGATGTAATAATGCATATATTTCCCGCTGCCGCTTATTAGAAAGCTTGCTTCAATTGCATCACGATATCGTTGAAGTTTTATACATTTAGTCAGTATTCACACGCCGACTTTATACTCCGGTAATACACAGCCCTTCTCTTCGGAGGTTATCGCGCCTTACATTTTAATACACAGCCCTCCTTGGCACAAGAGTCGTTGAAATCTTGGCATACAGCGATGCATTAAAACCAAAACTTTACGCGTATTTCGAGACGCATTCACACAAACGTACGCCTTTCTGTGACAAACTTATGCTCATTATATTGTTTAGTAACTTCGTTATACTTGAGCTAGATTTTATCCTTGAGGTGTCTCCAACTCTATTCCTTTATCTAAGATTCTTATTGCATATGAAGGGCACGATTCAAATTTGGTGGGTTAGGTTTAGTTAATTTAAGGCAAAAAAGCTCACGTAAGCCAGTTGGACCACAATTATTAAGGTTAGGTTATTGCAGCTGCCTCACAAAATAGCAAAGAAATGCACTGAAGCCAGTTGACCCGCACAGAGAAGGGACATCATCATCAACAATTTACGCTTAGCTGCCTAAGCTATTTTGGCCGTTTCGTAACAAGACATGTCAGCTATCCGTTATTATATGATATAATTGATGCCTATTGAGAGCACTATTGGAGCTAAAGTCTTTCTATACTTACCTCTCCCAACTCAGTGATTGTCTTCCCCTTTCTTTTCTTCCAAATGGGGGTATCGATTGAAATACTTTTTTGTTTGAGCATGATCTATAGATAGTATAATTGTACCTGTTTATGTCTGTATGGGTGGTGTCTGATTGGTCCTCTTTATACCCCTACAGGAACTGGCAGACAAGTCCTTTTTCCAATTTCTTTCATACCCTTAAATATAATGTTCCGCAGGTCCTATTTTTACCCCTACTGGTAGTAAAGGACAGGTCCTCTTTGTAACGCTATGGGTACAGTCAGACAGATCCTCTTCGCTCTGTTACGTTTACCGTCGGGCAGGACCTATTTCTCCACCGACGGGTACTGTCGGAAAAATCATCCTTACACCCATATGGGAGCACCTACTGATTTTAACATTTTCTTAACATTAATAGGATTTTTTTTTTTTTTGTATCGATACTGTAGAAAGATAAAACAAAATCAAATTCTGTGATAGTGGAACATAGACTTGCAGTATTTCAGGCTCGGTATGAAGCCCGCGGCCTTTCTGAATAATGCGTTTCAGTTCCACTTAACATTTTTTATTTCAATTCCTAAAATTCCTTTTTTTTTATTCCTAAAATTGGTTAGGTAAATTTTATACTAACTAATGGTGTTTTCACAAAATATTTTCTTTAAAATGTGAAAAGGGCCACAATTTCTTACAAACTCAGCCATTTTTCAAAGCGCTAGCTGATCTGGTTTAAAAGATAGTTTTTAAGAGTGTAACATGAGGGTAAAATTTTTCCAGAAAAAAAAACGCCATAAGTAATCCCAACTGTACCCAAAAGGTCAGATCGCAGATCACTCTCTTGAAGAACTAGACGCGCGATTTTTGCAGATTATATACCGAGCAAAACTGATGTATATTAGCTTCGTCACCATCCATTAAATAGCATGTAACGATCTTGTTCGATTGCGCTTCTGAGCAACTTGGCAACCCAAACTAGCATGATGAGATGACTGAAAGCCTGGTGTGTTTCGCTATTTTACACCATGAACATCACTTTGTTGCAAGCTGTTGTTGCAATTACAATTCCCGCTCGCTCTCCATCTATCTGTGTATATATCTCTCTCTCTTTCTTCAAATAATATTTACTATACAACGCATTAGCTGCTGTTGTTGTAAGTGATTTTGTTGTATATTAGTTGCCCATTAGGCAAAGTGTCAGATTCGCTTGTTTACGACTGCAGCAGCATAATAATACCCACCGCCACTTCACTTTAACTCGCTTTGCTCCGCAAAATAAAAATAAAATGCTCAACGTCTAAAGGCAAAAACGTGCAAGTCAAAGGAGATGAGGAGGAATGCCATCAAAAGAAAGGGAGTGTTTAATAGTTCACACAAACACACATCAGCTCATACTTGGAACAGCAGGAGCGTAAATTGGTTGCGGCTGCCAGAACGTGCAACGTGATATGTTAATCATAATGTCGAGCAGCGAAAAAAGTTCGTAATGTTGCATAATCAGTACACTAACAACAAGCGATACAAAAAAGTTGAAGCATGTAACAAATATGCAACAGATCAACAATGAAATTTGTTGGTATGACGTGATTTTCTTGAGAGGTGGCTTACGTTCACAAATGCTTTGAATTTGTACTCTAACGACGATATGTAAGCAGTTAACAAGAAAATTGGCATTGTTGAGGCTGCGAAAGATAAAGCGAAATAAGAGGAGGGGTTCCACACTTTAGTTCAGTTCAATAACTGCTTTGGTATCCACATGTGTTTGGAGTATGACGTTTGAGTTTAAGGTATGTAATGTGACTATAGAAGTCCAATTATCAAACGGCTTAAACGGTTAGCTCTAACCTAGTCAAGCCTACCAAGTTCTATGATACGCTAGTCTAATGGACCGCAACACCTAATTTGGCACTCAATGTTCTGCTTAACATATATCCGGTGGATTTACGAACAAGGGGACTCCGTTCCTGTTGATGATGATGACGGCGAGCATATAACCGTTTTTCTTCAACGTCTACTTTATCAAAGAAAGGACAGATTATTATCTACCCATCTGAGATAATGGAGTAGTTAACTTGTTTTCAAATTTTTCGAATTTGGACAGAAATCTTTTCGGGATCTCGACATTAGCCGTAAGTTTGAGATGCCCTGGTCATTGTAATGTCTTCCCAGCGAAAAGTGTAAGTTGTCATTATTTAGGATACGGAAAATTAAAACCCGGAGAAAGCTAGTTCTTGAGATGGCAGCCAGACTCGGTCTAACCGTATTTAACACATACGGCCGGTCTTCCTTGGATAACCAATTCCTGATATAACCTTTTACTCGGATAGCCTTCTGGCCAAAAGAGTCAGGGCCCCAACATACCTACGGCCGGGCTTTAAATACTAGATTTCTGAAATAAACTTACTCTCATATAACCTTCTGGCCAACACTGCTGGATGGGGAGTTATGGAGGATCTAACTGGCAGCGATAGAAATCATATTACTTTCCTACTCAACGATTCCTTCCAGAGAGAGAGATATCGAACGAGTTAAGCCAAACTTTGACACGACGCGCGCCCAAGAATGCCGCTGGCATGTTTGCCGCAACTGTAATGGCAGATGCTTGATAGATAACTAATAGTATCAATAAGGCAATTAAGTCGGTTGAAGTGACAATGCGTTTTCTTTACAACGCTTGCACCGCTTGCCACGGAGAGAAACTTCGATAGGAAAGAAGCAAATATAATGGGGGAATGTTGCAATCGTGGAGCTGCAAAAAATATGCCACAGGATTCGGACACGCGTGTGGCAAGTCTGAGCCCTGGAAAAATTGGAAGCGTACAAAAGAACGAAGAAAGTACTCGGTGTTGCCAACAAGCTCAGATGCTAGAGAACGCTTTGCGATGAAGTGGATCAAGATCTTTGTTGGAAAGGATATAAAATAATAATGAAAAAATTTCGCTCACCCAACCAATTTTTGGAAAGGTCAAAACGCCGCTGCGCCGCTGCGCCGCTGGAAATCCAAAAAAGCCCCATGGCCTAATGGAATACCCTTGTATGCAGAAATTTTGCTGCACATTTCAACTTAAATCCTAGTACCTAAACATGTGCTTTGTTTTTGTGAACAGTTAATTTCTAACAAAACAGCAGTTCATACATATCTTCGAGCACTTGCATGCAAGAAATTTTGCTATGTGATTTCGCTCATATCATATCTACCAAGTATCTTGTTCCCACATTACACTTTAGTCCAGTGAGTACACTTACGCTCTCATTCTTTATTACTCCCCACCGCATGTCAATACCACACACTACGCCTTCACGTTCTCTAGTATTCCTACAGTGCATATGCCAATATTACACAACTACACCTGCACTTACATTTTATATGTATACTGCATATAGAATACCAAAGACTAGGCTTACGCTTACGCTTACGTTTACGATTACGTTTATGCCTACGCTAACGATTACAAGTATACCTTACATTCAGGATTCCTCCTTACCGTGAGCAAAGACATCAATACATCAAATAAAAATCTAAGGTGTCGCAATTCGCCGACATCTGTTTTGTAATAATTTCTATTTTATTTTATTTTATTTTATTTTATTTTATTTTATTTTATTTTATGTTATTTTTTTTCCTCGTTTACTTTTTACGTTTTATGCAACACCACAAGTTTAAGATACTTAACTGATCACAATGTCAGCACATTAGCGCTTACCGTCTCATAGATTTCCTTTCTCCTATTCACACTCTATTTTATTGCTTACGCCCTCATTATCTTAGTCTTTTATCCTTTCCAAGCACACCAAACATTCCAATCCTTGCATCTTGAAACTCCTTTAAACTCTTTTTTTCAATATCACAAATGTGTCATTTGGTTGCCAATAAATTTCCCTTTTTGATTGTGGTGATCTGGGCTCGCGGTGTCTGTTGCATTGTTTACACCTGTTGCTGTTTTCACTTAAGATCGTTGGCGCGCTGATTTGTTGTCGCGCATCCTTGCATCTTTGTATATCCTTGCATGTATGTATGTATGTGATACATAAATAATGGTTGGCCAGCGGCTGACTGCTTGCTTTGCTATTATTTTTTGGTTGACATTGTTGTTGTTGCTGTCGTTGGTGTTTTGTATTTATTGTCACTTGTGGTATTTTTGGTGTATTTAACTGGTAAGCGTTGCAAACAATTTACACCTTCTGTTGTGGTTGTAGTCAGTTGTGGTTGCATTAAATCAATTTTCGGTGCAAGTAGTAGCACGTTATTGCTTGGTAGTTGATAGCAAATAAATTATTCCTCGTTGTCTGTTGGTGCTACTTCCTGCTGTGAAACATATGTTGTGCGCTTTAGGTACTTAGTCGAAGTGGTTTTGAGATTGAGATATGTTATATAGCGATAAAGAAATTCGACAAAATATATGTATGTAGGTACAAAATTTGTTGTGAAAAATGGGATGAATTCCTTCTATTTTAGTTATATGTATAATACAATTATCAATGTAATGGGTGTATACCCTGAATAATTTTCTCAGATCCTAAGAGTACTTATGATGATGGAACCCATAAACAGTACGCCGAAATAATGCAGGCCTTACATTTACTTGTTCAGTCCGCTGGCGCAATTTTCTGAAAAAATAGAGCCCGCGACGTTATTATCTTTTCAAAAGTCAAATAACGCCCTCGGGATTTTTTCCTTTTATTGGGAAACTAAACGAAATTTAACAAAATATATGTATGTAGGTACAAAATTTGTTGAGAAAAATGGGATGAATTCCTTTTGTTTTAGTTATATGTATAATACAATTATCAATGTAAATTTTAACAACAAAAGTCGAACTCTTTTTATCAAAAAAGTTGCAAAAAAATGTTGGGTGTATACCCTGAATAATTTTCTCAGATCCTAAGAGTACTTATGATGATGGCACCCATAAGCAGTACGCCGAAATAATGCAGGCCTTACATTTACTGGTTCAATGAAGCAACGTCCGCTGGCGCAATTTTCTAAAAAAAAAATGGAGCCCGCGACGTTATTACCTTTTCAAAAGTGATATAACTGATTTTTTTCCTTTTATTGGGAAACTATATATATTATATATATTTTGTTTTATTTTGTTTAACTTTTTTGTTTTATTATAGTTACTTTATTTTACACTTGTTTAAATTTTTTTTTTGTATATTCTATTTAATTTGGTCTTTCTACTTTACTTTGTTTTTATTTTATTTTTAAAATTTCATTTAATCTTCCTTTTTTACTTTATTTTATATTACTTAATTTTATTTTGTTTTATTTTATTATTTTTTTTTTCTTCGATTTTAGTTCAATTTATTTTGTTATTTTTTTTTTCTTTTATTTTAGTTTATTTTTTTTTTATTTAATACTCTTTAAATTTTATTTGATCTCGTTTTGTTTTACTTCATTTTACTTTACTTTATTTTATTTTATTTTTTTATTTTTTTTATTTCACTGTATTTTATTTATTTTATTTTATATCATTTTATTTTATTTTATGTTTTTCCTTTATTTTATTTTATTTCATAAAATTTTTTTTTTATTTTTTTTTTATTTTATTTTATTTTTTTTATTTTATTTTATTTTATTTATTTAAAATTTTCTCCTTTGAGGGTTTACATTAAATATCGGTTATAAACAACAAGATACTTAATGCTATTTAATTCTATTAACTAGTTACATTGGTTTGGTTTTACAGTTGTTGATAAGATTTTCTATAAATAAATACATATGTATAAGGTTTTTAAATTTATATAATTCTTCATAGATTAGTATATGCTTAAGAATTTTCTAACTATAGAGCTGGTCGATAAAATAACAGCCTTCTGTATCGCTCATCGCTTTTCGGTTAGTTGAAGTTTCTCAAGACTACAGTTTAGTGATTTCGGGATAACACCAGTTGAGAATTATTATTGGTAGTATGTCGACTATGTGCAGCTTCCACATCTCCTTAATCTCGTGTGCGAGGCTTTGGTATTTGCTGAGCTTCTCCGCATAGCACTCCTGTAGGTTGTGTGTGTTTGAAACACCTATGTCTATTAGGTAAGCCTGATTATCCTGCTTATTTGCGGTCGTTATATCCGGTCGGTTATGTGGCATGTTGCCATCTGTTAGCATAGACCGGTCCCAATACATTTTGAAGGCGCTGTTTTCTAGCGTTGCCTCTGGGGTATATGTGTAGTATGGGCATTCCACTGTAATTAGATCATAACGCAGAGCTAGTGTTTGATGCACGATTTTTGCTACCTTGTTATGCCTTATTAAATATTCGGTAGCCGCCAATGTAACACATGCACCGGTTATGTAGTGAATTGTTTCAGGAGTTCTTTGGCATCGCCTACAATTATCATTTTCAATAGTAGTTCGCATTACATATTTGCAGTGGTTCCTTGTTGCAAAAACCTGGTCTTGGATGGCCAGCATGAATCCCTCGTTGTCGCCGTAGATACCAGAGTGACTTAACCACTCATTGGGTGCTGATTTGTCCACTTCTGTACGATCCAGGGCATATGCGTGTCTTCCATGGATCGCTTTCATTTTCCACTATTGTATCAGCGATTTTATGTACTCTCGATCGGAGGGAGCTCGTGCGTCGTTACATCATGTAGGTTTAGTGGGGAATACTTTAAATATGAATTGCATATCGTTTCTGGGAGGGAGCTGCGTTGTTTTTGGAAGTATATGCTTATCTTATGAACACATTTCTTGTGCAGATGTTTTATATCTACCATGCCTCGGACACCATTCTGCGGTGGCAAATAGAGGCCTTCTATCGCAGATTTAGGGTGATGGACACCAAGTTTTGTTAGCAGCGTCCTTGTTGCTCTTTTCACGCTCTCCAACTCTGTGTCCGACCATTTAATTGTTCCGTAAGTGTATGTGAGAACGGGGATCTCGTATGTATTAATGGCTTTAAAAATGTTGTTTCCATTTAAGCACGACTTAAGTAAGCTCTTGACCCTATCCAAGTATTCATTTGTTGTGTTCAACACTATTTCACTGTGCTGGATTCTACGGACCTGAAGAAAACCTAGGTATTTGTAACATTCGCTTTCAGACATGCCATTTATCGTCTGACTGTTGCTTAGCTGAAAGTTTCGCAGTACAAATCTCCCGTTCTCTACACTCAGTCTTCGGCATTTATCAATTCCAAATGACATTCTATATCATTTGAAAAATGATTTTATTTTATTTTATTTCACTTAATTTTTGTTTTATTTTGTTTTTCTTCAGTTTATTTAATTTATGTTTTATTTCATGGCATTTTATTTTACTTTATTTTATGTTATTTCGTTTAGCCCTATTTTGTTTTTAACAAATTTTTTTTTTATTGTATTAATCCTGCTTTTTTATTCTACTTAATTTAACTTCATTTTTTATTTTATTTTACTTTAATTTATTTATGTTTTATTTTATTTTACTTAATTTTTGCAATTTTAGTTCTGTTTTTTTTTTTTTAATTTTATTGGCTATTTTTAATCTATTTTTTTTTTCACACATTTTTTTTTATTTTACTTAGTCTTACCTCTTTATTTTGTTTTATTTTATTTTTTTGTATAACCAAGAAAAATACCACCAAAAATTAATCAAACCGTTTGTTTTTGTAAATACTTGCTGTGATTTTCTATATGTTTGTTTTATTTCTATATGTATATGGGGTATTCCATCCCATTTCCACCAATTTTGAACCCGACCCATTTAGAATTGGCAAAAAGATTTTCTTCTTTTTCTAGCTTACGAAAGAAGTTTTCCAGAATTTTTTCAAATTTTTTCATCCAACTCAAAAAAAGTTATGAATTTAAAAAAAAACACCGTTTTTGTTTTCAAAATGCTATAACTTTTTGAAAAATTGACTGTTTGGGATCTTTTTTTTTTTAATTTGTTTTTAAATGTACTTTTCGGAAAAAATACAAAAAAATGTTTAAAGTTTTTTTTTTTTAATTTTTCAGTTTTTCGAGATTTTTCGAATTTCGCCATTTTTTTTTTCTCATAAAAAACTTCAGTCAATTCAAAAAAAAAAATTAAAAACAAATCGGCCCACTCCGGAATTAGTGGGGATGATTGCAGAATTGATTGTAGTTTTCTATGAGAAAAAAAAAAATGGCGAAATTCGAAAAATCTCGAAAAACTGAAAAAATTAAAAAAAAAACTTTAAAAATTTTTTTGTATTTTTTCCGAAAAGTACATTTAAAAAGAAATTTAAAAAAAAAAAGATCCCAAACAGTAAATTTTTGAAAAAGTTATAGCATATTGAAAACAAAAATGGTTTTTTTTTTATAAATTCATTACTTTTTTTGAGTTGGATGAAAAAATTTGAAAAAATTCTGCAAAACGTCTTTCGTAAGGTAGAAAAAGAAGAAAAACTTTCAGCCAATTCTAAAGGGGTCGGGTTCAAAATTTGTCGAAATGGGATGGAATACCCCATATTAGACTGGGTCGATTTATTAACCGATATCGCGCCATTGATTTTTCGATAGGATTTGGGCTCAGGAAAAAAAGTTCCACTACGCATACCCAAAAAATAATTTTCGAGCCTGCAAAAAAAAAATGACGAAAGAGTAAATTTTTCGACCAAAACACTCCTCAAAACCCAAAAAATATTTTTTTCAAAAAACTGTTATCGCCAACGTTTTTACAACAGTTTTTTAAAGAAAAAAAAAATATTTTTTTGGGCATGCGTAGTGGAACTTTTTTCCTGAGCCCAAATCCTATCGAAAAATCGATGGCGCGATATCGGTTAACTTTCGTCCATACAAATCCACCAAGATTAATGTATATTAGGGCGGGTCGATTTAAAAATCGCTCATTGCTCTTTGAAAATCGTATTCTAGGGATCAAAATAAGAAACTTTGCCGAAGGAACCATACCTCTAAAACGAATTCTGATGTCCCCCCCTTTGGATCGAACTTTTGGGAAGGGACAATTTCAATTCTACCTGCTGTGTCTTGTGGTGGCTTAAAAAAAACAACACAAGCAATTTTACGATCTGCAATTGTGTCACAGTGATACCTTCATTTTTTAAAACGGTTGAATAAAAAACCCACACAATTATGTTTACGATATTCAAATGCATCAGAGTGATGCCTTGGTTTTAAAAGGGGGTTGTAAAAAGCTAATTTCTAATAATTTTTTTTAATTTCTTTTCTATTACTAAGTTAAACTCATTTTTTCATTTATATATGTTCTGAATAAATAAATTTCTAAAGAGAAAAATAAACTCCAAAAAGAAAAAACATAGGCATTTCAAAGTGGTATTTTTCAAAATTTGCCCCTACGACCCAAAGGGGGGACATCAGAATTCGTTTTAGAGGTATGGTTCCTTCGGCAAAGTTTCTTATTTTGATCCCTAGAATATGATTTTCACAGAGCAATTGGCGATTTTTTTGCCTCCCCACAAATCGACCCGGCCTAATGTATATACATCTACATTTGCAGGTAAAAACAACGCTTACGCTTAACATTTCGGAGACCCATCTAGCGGCAATCTTTGAAGACTCGTGGCAGGTGTAAATGACTAGCTGCAAAACGGGTTGTGCTGAATAGCGAAAACATGCAACCCTGTTGGTCATAGTGTATAATCTATAGCGGAATCGGTTGCGATGAATAGTGTACTTTTTTCGGTCTCAGAAGTGGAGAGTAGTGTAGAGATAAAATGGATAGGCTCATTTCAGTTGCAATTTCATAAGTGTACACAGAGTAATGTCCTAAGCAGTCCATATAAAGTTTAATTGCACACGTATTTTCATGTAAAAAAACACAGAACTTATTAATTATTATATACAGTAAATACACTGTTATTAGTTTACATATCAAAAGTGTTTAATAGTTTAAATACTTATTTGGCATTTTTAGTAGTGTCATTTTTAAATTGATATTTTAGCGCTATATTTTTTGGGGGATTGCACTGCTACTTGAAAATAACTATCGACATTTATATAATTATTTATACCTTAGATTTATAGTTTGGCCGTAAAAGGGGCGCACAGGTTTTCTACTTGGCTATTTATATATATATTTTCCTTTCAATAGCTCACTCCATTCAACCCTCCAGTGTCGATTAAAGACTGAAATCTATTGAAGAATAGGTAAATATTAAGAGAAAGTAAAATCTATTCCCTAAAAGTTCCCTTTAAATAATATGAAACATTCACACACCAAACTTTACCTTCGTTTATAAATGCTGTGCAATAAATTATTTTGATAACATTAAAGGTGTGCTATGAACCAACCAAAACCACATGACCCATAAGAGACTCAGTTGCTTCTAAAAAATGTTTCAAAAAACCTAAATTAGTAGAAACTTTACATATGTATGCCAAAAAGAGCTGAAATCACCTAAAAACTATGAAACAATTGAAACTATGCCAACCAAAATGCTATGCAGTGGCCTTAAACTCGATAGCATATTAACTGAAACTTACCATACATGCACATATCGCAACCTAAATCAAAACAGCGATCAACTCAAAAAATGTTATTTTCAGGAAATTCAAGAAACTGATATAGAAGGCAGTGCATTTCGTATTTTTTACCATGCCTCTTCCCGGTGATTAGTAGAGGTGTTAGCAAATCCAGTATTCAGTTCGGCAGGTAATGAATTGGGAAGCCTAGAGGCACTTAAGACCTCGGAATTTAAAAATGTTGAGTTAGTCCCCTATTCATCTAGGTAAACGATATGTACGTAAGCAGGAACTTTAACAGAGCTACGACTTTTAGAGAAATTAAATGTGCATAGACTATTGTTAGCAACACTCACACAAGTTACAGATGTTATTTTCTGATATATTTTGGAAAGGATACACTCAGCGTACTTGTATGTATGTATGTATGTTGCTACACCTAGCTAGATGCTAGATTTTTCAACAGCAGTTTTCGAGGATAATATTCAGGTGCTTTGTGGTTACTTATATGTATGTGTGTATGAATTTACTCACATGCACATAAACAGTCAACAGGCAAGCGCCTAGAAGTATACTTTTTTTCAAGCCATACTCAATTTAGTTGCTATTTTATTACACAAGCACAATATATGTGAATATGCAGATATTAGGGTGTCCATTGTTTAACAAGTTTGTTTTTATATCAAAGTGCCCGCAATTTTTGTAAAAGACTTGAAACGAAACTGGTTAAATTTTTAAATTCTAAACTTTGCCCGAAAGCGCGAAATATCAATATTATTTATAAATTAAAGGCGCTATCTTCCTTTGAAAAAACAGCAGAATTACTGCACCGATTTTCAAAATACAAGCTTGAAATGGCATGTGCCTGCTTCAGATTTACATATGGATTTTTCCTAATAGTAATTCAAATAAAAACATGTTTAATTCATTTGTTTGATTTTTCAAGAGAGCCAAGCATTCCCAAGCCTGCTTGCCATGTAACCGTTTTTGCGCAGAGAAAATTAACACACTACATGTTGGCTCTCTAAGCTTCTTTTTTTTTTATGGTATATAGAATCAAATAACCTTAAAAAGAGCGCTTGGCGAGCTTTTTATTTATTTCAGCTTGAGTTTTGGGGATTTGTATTTAAGCGAAAAATTTCGTGTTTGAGAGTTTCGCGGAACTCCTATGTGTAGCACCTCCCATACAAATCAAATCTTTTAACCACAACTTAACGGTGCTTCTAGTGAAAAACTTATCAATTTGTTAAATAACGGACACCCCATAGCATATTTATGCATTGGTAGCTTTTTAGAATTTTTTGTTTTAAATACTCAATACTGGCAAAGATGAAATTGTGTCAGTAATGCTGTGCCGCAATGTATCCCAGCTTTTCCAACTATCTGTGGAATTTCCTTATGTACATACATATATACATGTGCATGTACGTAGTTTCACTACATTTTTGATTCACAAATATCAACACACCTCAGCTAATAACTAAAATTGCTTGTGTTTAACTGCGGTAAATGATAAAATTTAACTTCCTTCCGGTAAATATAATGAAATCCTAGGCAACAGCAAGGTTTTGGCAGCATTCCAACTTGACACAATTTTGTGTCAGCGTGTGTGTGACTCTTGTTGTTAAACTTTTATGAAAGCCATTTGAACTATTTCAAAAATAAAAATCATTGCGCCACAGCTGAAAAATTTCGGAAAATCGTTTTTTCTAAGTGCAAATAATAACTTAGTATATGTAGAATTTCTTTATTATTTAAAAAAAATTTCCGTTATAAATTTGGAATGAAAAGGCTAAACAAATTTTTTGGAACCCTATTTATTTGGTTGTTTTCCTTTTCAAAGTTCTCAATTGCATTGGAGTCCGAAGTGATTTGAATGAGTATCTAAAGAAAAATTATAATAAAAGCACCAACGCACATTTATCAAAAACGTTCTGATAACTAGTTTGAAAAAACGGGCCAAATCAGGATATTTTTATTGGTATAAAACAGTGATACAAACACACATTCCAACATAGTATGATTTTTACAGTTATTCCATATCTTTTTTCATCACCCTTTTACATAAAGCTATGTGTATTGGTATTTGGTAGACTTTCAGTAGTACAAACACAACGTTATTGAAACAACTCTGAAGTTTGTACCGGTAATTAAATTTATTTAAGCTCAATATAGATACGATGAATGGCGAATGGCTTAAAGTGCGGACCATTAAACAAAAACAAAAAGGCAAACGCACAACAGTAATATTATTAAGGTTGCGGTTACAAAGCCGCAAGCTTCTTTGATGTAATAAATGATGCAAAGTATCGAACAGAGAGCAGGAGCGATGGAGCATCAATAATGGAAAGGTTAGGCTAGGTTGAGTGGTGTACAGAGAACAAAATAAATCAAAATAAATTAATATAAAATAAAATAAAAAATAAAATAAAATACAATAAAATAAATCTAAATAAAAAAATCTAATAAAATAAAACCAAAGTATGATCGCGAGTTTTAATCGAGCTCAAGGCCTAACAATAATTATTTTATCATGATTATTGTTATGATAAATTTTTTCTTAATTTAAACAATTTTTTTTTAATTACACAACTGCCAAAGCTCGTTGTATAGACCTATTTCGAGAACTTTAAAAAAAAACCGCTTTGATACCGAAAAAAAAACCGCTGTGGTAGCTGAATGATTATAGCAGTGGCGCCTAAATGTTGCCGTAGAAGGAATTTAGCAGTTCCCGAAAAGGATCTATACAACGAGCTTTGGCAGTTGTCTAATTTTTTCTTTCTTTTAGTCTAATTAAAAAAAGTTTTTTTCAATTAAGAAAAAATTTATCATAATAATAATAATGATAAAATAATTATTTTTGGGCCTTGAGCTCGATTAAAACCCGAGATCTCACAAATCAGTAGGCCGATATAACAACAAAAATTGTTAAAACTAAAGTAAATTAAATAAAATAAAACGAGATAAAATAACAATAAAAAAATATAAAATAAAATAAAATAAAATAAAATAAAATAAAATAAAATAAATCGAAATAAAATATAATATAAACATATAAAATAAAATTAAATGTAACAATAAAATTAAATTAAGTGAAGCAATAAAAAATAAAATTAAATTTACTTAAGTTAAACAAAAAACGATGAAATAAATAAAATAAAAAAGAACAAACCTAAGCTATATAAAATAAAATAAAATAAAATACAACAAATTAAATAAAAAAAAAAATTAAAAAATAAAAATAAAATTACATAAAATAAAATAAAATAAAATAAAATAAAATTAAAGAAAATAAAATAAAACAAAATATAGTGAAATAAAATAAAGTTAAATAAAGTGAAATGAAAAAATATAAAATTAAATTAAACGAAACAATAAAAAATAAAATTAAATTAAATTATATAAAAAACCACAATATAAATAAAAGAAAATAGAACAAACTTTAGCTATATAAAATAAAATAAAAAACAACAAATTAAATAAAAAAAATAAACAAATAAAAATAAAATTACATAAAATAAAATATAATAAAATTAAATTAAATTAAAGAAAATAAAATAAAACAAAATATAATGAAATAAAATAAAGTTAAATAAAGTAAAATGGAAAAATATAAAATTAAATTAAACGAAACAATCAAAAATAAAATTAAATGAATTAAAACAAAAAACGATTATATAAATAAAATAAAATAGAACAAACTTTAGATTTATAAAATAAAATAAAATATGTACAACAAAACAAAATAAAAAATTAAATAAAATAACATAAAATAAAATGATATAAAATAAAATAATGTAAAATAAAACCAAATAAAATAAAACAAATTAAATTCAATAAAATAAAATAGATTAAATTAAAATAAAAAATAATAAAATAAAAGAAAACAAAATAAACGAAAATAAAATAAAATAATTTAAAATAAAATAAAAGAAGACAAAATAAAAGAAAATAAAATAAAATATATTAAAAAAATATAAAATAAAATAAAATGAAATAAAATAAAAAATAAAAATAAATGTAAGGCGCGATAACATCCGAAGAGATTTTAGGCCGAGCTTCTCTTCCAATTTGCGTCGTGTTCCTCTTTATTTTCCCTACAAATTGGCCCGACGAGACCTACATGTTTTATGCCGACTCCGAACGGCATATGCAAGTCAGATGAGTTTTCACTGAGAGCTTTTCATGGCAGAAATACGCTCGGAGCATTGCCAAACACTGCCGAGAGGCGGCCCCTCTTAGAAAAATTTTCTTCTAATTGAAGAACCTTATTTCTAAAATTTTGATATTGCTTTGCCCGTGGTGTTAACCGAGGGCATACGGTTTGGTAGGCGGAGCACGTTACCATACATCAGTGTGGCCGCCATAAATAAAATAAAATATTATAATATAAAATAAGGTAAAATAAATAAATAAAATAAAATAAAATGAAATAAAATAAAATATAAATATAATAAAATAAAAAAAAATTAAGTCTTAATTTTACTAAATAAAATAATTTAAATTAAAGAAAATTAAATAATATAAAATGAAATAAAATAGAATAAAATATTAGAACTAAATATTAAATAAACTAAACTAAACCAAAACAAAATAACATAACATAAAATAAAATAAATCAGAAAATTAAATAAATTTAAATAAAAACAAAACAAAATAAAGAATAAATACATTTAAGTAAAATTAAATGAAAGTAGCGGCACCCACTTATGAGTAATCAATCAAAAACAGAGTGTTCAATCAAACATCGAACGAAATTGAACTCGCTATGCTGCGATTTAAGTAAAATTCGTTTTACGCATTTACATTTGCTTGCTTTCAACGGTTGTGTATACATATGTACGTACATATCTATTGTTGCATGCTGCTGCTTTTGATACTTACATGAGTAACATCAAATGCTACTTTTCATTTGCATACTTTCAGGCTTCTGACTATTTGTGAGAACCAAAGAGAGAGCGCTTTCGTAGTGCAGCGAAAAAGAAATGGAAAGTGAAATGTGTGTATATATGTTGGGAAAGCCGTAGTATGGTGAGTTTTTCTAAGTCAAAGCGAATGTTGGGTGGTGTGGAGGCGAATTCAACCAAATTCATGAACCCAGTGATAAACATTGGTGGGTATAGATTAAGGTGAGCTTCTTTTGAGCGCATTTTAATAATTTGGTAGAAATTTTGCACATCTAGTGTTCTTTGTTTTAATAATTCGTTTAACTAGTAATGTTTGAGGAATTAAATAAACTGTAAAGAAAGGGTACGATTATTATTATTCTTTCTTAAGGTAATAATTCAGTTGACAGGATTTCATAACTTTCAACGGTGTGGAGACAGTGCTGTTGGCTAAGCATTAGGTACACATATGGACGTGGCTCAATCCAATAGATACAAGTCATGTGCCAACATTTTTTAAACCCGTTTTCTTTTCTATAAGCGTACGTAATTATATGCTTATGCGGCAGTTACCCACCGACGTGTACCGTACGTAAGGACGTTTGTCGTACGAAGCACGTTTGACCGAACTCTCAAGCCCGTAGGAATCAATGTGTGCGTCTGTGTACATGTACATAACATATTTGTGTGTGTATTGTTTACAGATAAGCACTGTTGCCATTGACCATTTTGCATGTTTGCTTATGGAAACATCAACTTTTTCCAATTTAATTTTTGATATTGTAAAAGGCCGGAATACATATTAAATAAGTATAAATAGATTAAATATTTATAATCAGCACTTTTACATAATTATTTCGAATTATTTCCACAATTTTTCAAACTTTAATTAGGCTTTTTTGCATAAAATTGCAAACGGTCAAAAATTAGCGCACAAAAGTTTACTAGGCAACTCTGTCTAGTGAGAGAGCGATCAGCTGACACGTTCTTACGGAAAAAATCAAAATTGTTTTGATTTCTACGTTCCGGGCTACGTACGTACGGGCGTTGCACGTCGGTGAGTTTTCGTTTACATTGCACACTCATAAGATAGGTCGTGTCAGCTGACACGTTTTTTCTACGTACGTTCGTGGGTAACTGCCGCATTAGTTTACCTTAGGCGAACTCGAGCTAAGCTTTTGTTTTGTAATAAGCCACACATCCAAGTTAATTCTGCGCTATAGTTTATGTTGTTGTTAGACTCGTTTGATCTCTCTTAAAAAGGCGGCTACTGATTAAAACCTACGATACGATGAGAAGCAGTAATAAGCAATAGCTATAGGGAAAAAACTATTCTCCTTTATTGCAAAGTGCCTGTAAAATAAAAGGGGTCCGCATATAAATAAGAACAATACCAGCAAAATTCAAAGCAGTGCATTATGTCACCAAAATGTCTTTTATTTTCAGACCTTCAACAACACAACAACGGTAGGTACATATGTTTACAAATTTGTTGTTCTTATTTCTTTTGTTCCCTTCACCTTACCCAATTACATATGTATTGGTCTATTTAATACACCTGGGTTGATTTTTATCCTTTATTTGCTTCTTTTTTTTTTGCGAATTGCTAATCGAATGTGTTGCGCTGAAGCATATGCGGAAATTTTCTTAGATCTTTTATCTATTGCTTTATGACAATGAATTTTCACTTTGATAATCGAAACCATTTATTTGCGAACCTTTGGGAGGGTTACATACGCATTTTCTACTTCGATTAGAAAAAAATATTGTTTGCAATGTTCGGTGTGTGTGTGTGTTTGTTTACACACACTGGCCTTAAAAAGATATTTATCGGGAAAAAAAAATTTAAAATTGAGTCACAAAGGCATGGTTGTTGAAAAGTTCCGAATGCCAGTTCCTTTAATAGGGATAAACAATTTTTGGGTGAAGTCGAGGAATTGTTTATCATTCGTTTTAACAGGTTAACTTAATGTTGTTTGGCTGAAAAGCGGTCCAATCTGCATGAGGAATGTTAAGTTAAATTGAACTGGCCAGTCAATAAAGACCTCATATAGACTGAATGTGTTCAAAGTTTAACTAGAATTCGTTTGACGAGCAAACTAAAAACCCCCAATTATGTAGCATGGCTTACGATATAGAATAACTCCGTACTCTTGGCAAATATAAGAAATTTTATAGACCCCAGCTTAATGGCTGCCTCGATATCCGGCAACACTGCTGCTCCTTGTAGCTAGAGCATTGAAATCGCTAGCGCAGGATATGAACACTGCACGTAATCAGCCGTTTCTTACTCAGCCGTATCTATTGCAGCTAGCACTCCCTACATCTGCTGTTACTGGCGAAGGCCTAACTTATAGGCATGTGACGCGAGATGGTCGTGACCAGTTGGCATGCTGATCATAAGCCTATGGTCTGTTCTATTTAGAGTTATGAACAACTTTGTGTGCTTGACTTCGTAGGATTTTCTCATGATCTCCTGTATCCTTTTGATTTCTCTCAAACTTATTGGCATGTCTACCGTCAATCCATATAGTTCTGCATCCTCCTTTGCAATCTCAACGGCCTTGTCCTTCTTACTTTCTATCCCTTTACGACGGGGAACTTAGTAAAGATGTATGGTACGTTATATTACTGTGATGTATCGCGATATGATCCTGAAAAGACTTCCGCTGCTATCCGGAAGTAGTGTTGTATTAGTCCCAAAAATTACTGGCACCATAGCGCACACAATCGCGAAATAGTACGGAGATACGTCTCCCCTGGGTATACTGGATTTCTTAAAAAAGGTGTTGTTCAAACTTTACTGAAAACATATTTTTACTAAATGATCCTTAATTTGACTTGAAAAACTTTCGAAAACAATCTCGAAATGATCCGGGAATATTTTAAAAATATTCCGTAGCAGTCCTGCCGATATGATCCTCGAACAGCCTTGAAATGGCTTTGAAAATATTTCCGATATTGTACTGAACTACTCTCGCAACTATATGGATGTAATCTCGAGTTAGTCCCGAAACAGCCTTGACGATATTATATATTACGAAATATCTTGAATGGTGTGATTCTAACAGCCTTAAAAATAACATGATCAAAGTCCCTAAGTAGTCCAGAAATGGTCTAACAAAATATGAAAACAGCTCCGAAAATGCAACCTAAACAGTCCAGAAATAATCGTAAATAGTCTTGAAATAATCTTGAAACAACGACGAAACGTTTTCGAACTCGATACCAAAAAGGTACCGAAATAATCCTGAATCGATCTGAATCTTTGTTTATTCCACATCAAACCGGCGATTTACGTGAATTGAAGGCAAAGCGGACTCGTCACACTAGCCATTCAAAGGAAATATTGTTGTCGGCATGAATACTCACTGAACCTGATAGTAAAATCTTAAAAAACTTTTCCCTCGAATTCTTAAAAAATCAACTCATCTTCTTGCGACAAAATCCATAGGAGAGGTATGTTGAAGAACCGAAATATTTGTCAGCCGAGAAAAGACTTAAGTTCTCAGTCCACCATTGCGAGAGCGGTTCTTCGCTGGATTCTAGCTTAAATAATGATTTATCTTGGAACTGATTCCAGCGACAAGTTTGGACTATTACTGCAGCTCAGAGAATACATCATTTCGGAGAGGATGCTTGATAGAGTGCATGGCGGAACGACACAAAGTGGCTCCATGCTGCCACAGCTGATTATAAACTTTTTTTATTTGATTTGATACATCAACTTCCGGCGCAGTACGCTCTTGACATTTGTCCATCGAATTTACAAAAACAAAGTACATGGGATTTTTATTTATGTTTATAGGTATGTCACCATGCTGCCACCTTGTATCATTCTGCCATGATAGAGTGCCTCGCTCTTTGTGGTGGATTTGATAACGTTATCTTATTACTCATTTTATGGAGGAGATCATTTGCTGTTATTTGGCGTTTCCTCGAAAGCCCAGGTGAGGGGAGGGGGGGGGGGGGGGGGCAACGAGCACCGACGGGCAAAGTAAAATCAAATATTTTGAAAAATATATTTCAATTAGAAAAAGTTTATCTAAACGAGGTCGTGATTTGGCAAACACTCCGAGTGTATTTCTGCATGAAAAGCTTTTCAGTGGAAACTCATCTGCTTGCGGATGCCGTTCGGAGTCGGCATATACATATAGGTCCCACCTCAACAATTTGTAGGAAAAATTTAAAAAAGCTCTCCTCGGAGGTAAGTAGCGCCAAGTATTTATTAATTTTGTTTTTTATATTTATATACCCTTTTCCCTTTCCATATTCTACGAAAAAGTACTGCTATCTGATCTTTTTCATTCGCATATCGGAAACAGGAAAACAACATTCAACAAATTAACAAGAAAACACTTTAAAAAATTTCATCCGTTTCAACTAAGTGCTGCAAAAGCAAAAACGCACAACAATAAATGCTGAAAAATAGGAAGAAACGAGCTTTGAGAACGTATACGGATATACAGCTATTATGCCCAGTCGTTTAAACAAAATCTGTGACGCTGTGTTGCTAAAGCTCAAAAACCCAAGTAACCTAAATTGGAAAATTGGAAAAGCGTTGCTCGTTCAAGCAAATACACATGCCTTTGTTATAAGACTATCTTTACACACACACACACACACTTAGCCATACATGCAACACGCGATTGTGGGTGTGACTGTGGCAAAGTTTGGGTGTGGTGTTTAAGGAGTTGGGTATGAAATAGTATGTTAATGAATGTAACTGAAAATTTAATGCCATAGCGGCGAAGAGGCTGTGATTGCATGAGCCGCGAAAGCACACACACACATACGTGCAGGAATACACATGCTAGAACAACAATAAAGCAAGTAGCAGAGTGCAGAAAAAAATTCCTAATAAAAAAACCTAAAATACAAAGACATGCAATTTCACATATTCAAAGGCTGAATAGAAGATAAGGTTGAATGTGAATTACGAAAGCTAAAAAGTACGCAAACGACAAGAAAAAAACATGGAGATGCATACATAAGCGCGCTTATCCTTCAACGTGTTTATAGTCATTCTAACGCATATAGCGAGGGGGAGGAGGAGAGTTAGGCTAATATCCAAAGAAAGAGGAATGGTGCAGTATGTAATCGAAATAAATGCAAGTGTATGGAGTAACACCCGCACAATCACCGAATGAGGACAAACTGCGAGGGTACTAATAAAAGTTCGTTACCTTTGTTATGTTGAAATCTGTTTTCAAATTCGTTCCCCATTTTTAAGTTGCATCCATGAAATTGAGTACGCGGTGGAGTGCATGTTCTAGTCGCAGTATACTGATTTCCGGTTCAGTAGTTCTTCATGATGTCTTAAATGGAGCTATAGACTGTCCATATTTATTACATTGAATAAGACTTAATGTTCCAACATGATGTCTGCGTCATAATGATGTATTTGAAGTTGACCTTTGCAAAACAAAGTATGCTCAGAATGAACCTATTATCAGAATATTAACTGAGTTTAACTTGCTATGTAGAGAAATAAATTTAGATATATTTGCTAATCGTTATGAATTCAAACAAATTCTATGCTTGTATTATTCATAAACTTTTTAATTATTAATTCTTAGCCTGTAAGGTTTATAAACCATTGGCTTAAATAAATAAAAAAAAAATAAATATTTCCGACCGATATGTTCGAATCACAAGAGGACGGGGAGTGGGTTCTACAAAACTTTGTTACGGTACGGTTTGCTTGAAATGTATTAAGGTGTTCTCTCCCTTTGACAAAGACAATATTTAAGAACTTTTCTCTCCGGGAAGGAAAAAAAGAAGCTTATTCACGATGCACATAGCTGGAAATTTGGTACATGTTTACCGCTTTGACATATTTAATATTTGAGAAACCTTACATTCCGGGAAGTTGGCGAGGTTGATATTTCGGACACTTTTTTCAGGAAGAGAGCGTAGTTCTGTCTTTTTGAGAAAATTGTATGCGCAATTCGATAAGAAGGTTGGCAGGGAGGAGAAGAGAAGAGAAAGTAGAAGAGGTAAATGAAAGTAACAGCTACAGAGATGGGAGAGGTTCATGGTCAGTTACGGAGAGAGGATAGACACTGGAAAAGAGATGCAAAATAAAAGGAAGACAAGGAGAAAGTTGGGAGTGTGTGAGAGTGAAGTTCAGAGGAAGAAGAAGACGTGATGGAAATGGGAGGCAGAGAGAGAGATAGAGATACAAGGAAATTGGGAGGTATAAAAATAAGGAAAGCAAAAGGAAAATGGAAGAAAAATGGCAGAAAAACGGCGGCGTAAGCATTGTGAGGACAAATGGGAGAGAGGACGTATTAGTGTTATTAACTTATAAATAAAATGGACTTCACAAAAAGAGCATACATCAATTTATCTGCGACAGTAACGCTCCGGGTTATTAATCATTTAAATGTTTTAAATTTTCGATAGCCCACACTAAGATAACGAACTTAGTTTAGTCGCTACTTCACTAAGCTTGCTAGTACTAATTGGTAACATCAAGGAAACTTAACCCTAGAAAGATAACATTATTTTTTAACCCCAGAAAGATAACGTACGTCTGAGAGATGTGTTCAAGTTTAAGGACCTCAAGGATATAAAAAACACTTGCACTTTTTTTTTTGTTTTTTGTTTTTGTTAATCGTATATTTGATATATATTAATTTGTTTTAAATGTTTTTTAAAAAAAAATATTGTTTTTTAATATATTAAAAATTAAGTTTGACTTGTCTTGGACTTGTCCTTACAATAATCAGCCTTTTTCGAAGGACCTCAGTTTATAGCAAAAAAAGTATAAAATAGAATACATGTTTTTATACCTAAATTGAATGAATTCACTGTTTTAAACTACACTTAAAAAATATTAGCTAAAATTACCATTTTAGGCAAAAATTACATATAAAATTTTTGGTCACGTAAGAGGTAACACGTCTCTTAGACGTATTTTTAAAAAACAATCGTATATATTTCAGCAAACAAAAAATTTACTACTGAAAAACACCCCCACTGACAAGCTGGTAATGGTAGCTGAGAAAACTGAGAATGAGAATATTCTCTCTTTACAATTGTGAGAGACTGACAGCAAAATTAAAACGATGTACGTTATCTCACTAGGGTTAAGGAATATATATATAGAGAAATAAATAAGCAGCTGTTCGAGAAGGCTGTTCGTCAAAAGTTTAAACCTGAGAAATGGGCGAACGAGGTAACCGGGGGTAGAAAAGCAGCGCAAGCTGCTGAATAATGAGAGTTTGATTTTAGTACGCTATAAGTGAATACGCGGGTATTGTAATTGTAAATTACTACTACAACGTTTGAGTTTTAAATAAAGAACATTTTACTATACTTAATATTTGAGTTAAATTCGAAAGTTCAGAGATTCGAACTTTAACAGAAGCTGCAAAATAATCAAAAAATTCCCTAAATTCGTTGGAGGATAAACTCATTCATTTTAAAGTTCACTCAGCTAAATTCTTACCAAAAATTTAATAAGATAAAATCTTGACTGGTATAAGGCCTTCGACATAGCCCAAAATTGTGCCTGTTATGAATTTAAGTTGGTGTCCCTTAACAGCTTTTTCAACCTGATTTCAACCTCTCCTGAGCTAGGCAAAGCTATCCCAAGTTTCTTAGTGAAGGAAGGGTTGGCATAACGTAGAGATCTCTCAGAGGGAATGTAAAGCCGTTCCCGAGATAATCGAAGTAGTACGTTTGGATGCTTCTTCCGGAGTTTACTTGAACTAAAAATATGGATAACACCAAGCGAAACTGTAATTATCTGCCAATTATGTAGATTTGTTTTTTTTTTTTTTGAGATTTTAATCAAAAATTCACATTGATATTGGCCTCAAACGACAGAGTATAGCTCAGAGAAAAGAAACCCTTTGGATGTCTAAAGTAACGAGATATTCCCGCAGGGGTGTGGACTTAGCAATCAGTTTTTATATAACTTAGAGAACAGAGAACTATGCACTGAAATATCTAGAAATTTTAGGTTTTATGCTGGACATTGTTTGACCAATTACTGAAGATATCACCTTCTGTTCTTTGAAGGCCAAAGTTTTCAAAGATCCAGGGTGTACAGAAGTAATGACTGCTGTTGACTTGGACTAGAGTGCCATGACTGTATCTAGAGTATGGCTCTCAATTCGTTTTAAATTTTCTTCTTTAAATGTGGGCGGCTCCATGCCCATTTTCCAAAATTGTACTAAATTTATATTTTGTGTTCCTAAAGCGAACCCACATGTCAAGTTTCGTCACTTTATCATTTTTTGGCAGAGAATTATCGTACTTTTTCTATTTTTTGAAATTTTAATATCGACTTTTTTAAATGGGTGTGGTCGCCAACCCATTTGTTTCTAAGTATGTGTAATAGCAAAAAAGCAAACCCCCATACCTAATTTTAACAGCTTTTGATTTACAGTTTGCAAAACTTTTTTTTAAAATTTTCGATATCGAAAAAGTGGGCGTGGGTTAAGAAAAGCCAACTTAGCGGATTTCGTAAATATATCACAGTTTTTCTGTAGGTAGCGTATAAACTGATGGAAGAACGGGCGGGAGACACATTTCAGTTGCAACTGAGTATAATTCAAACTGAAATTTAGCAATACTAATTTTCTGCGCAATAAACGCATAAGTTTAGATAAAGTTATGTTTTAAGTGCATATGCATATACATGTAAAAAAAACACAGCTAATATCTAACTCGACTCGTTTATGATATTACGTAAATTGGATTAGATTACGTAATTCTAAATTGGCGCTTAACCGTTTAAATGTTTATGGCTGTCCAACAAGTCGCTTCTTCGCTCCGCCAACTGGCGCCAATTAGTCAAACAAAGGGAGTTTAAATCGTTATCCAACTTGTTCTTCCAGAGGATTGGGGGCAGCCTTCTCTCTCTGCTTCCATAGGCGGCTAAGTGCAAGTACTCGCTGGATATAAGTTTATATTTCTTTTAAGGTCAACGCAGCAACCTTTTGCTGATCCCGCCCTTATATGTACGTGTACATGTGTAAATGCATTATAGTCCAAGCTTTACGTTTCAACACTTTCTTGTTGTTCCTACAATAGCTTTAGACGACGAAAAGGCGCTGTGCTGCATGAAGGAAAAGGAACAATAGTTAAACTCCAGTAAGAAAGTGTGAAAAAAAATGTCGCATGCCGCATTGACAAAAAGGATGAGCAAGAGAAATGGGAATGCAATTTTAGACAAAAGACTTTACAGATTGCCAGCAGCTTAATGGTGGGACAACATGGAGTGTAAAAACAAACCTACACATTAGGGTGGGTCAATTTGTATGGACGAAAGTTAACCGATATCGCGCCATCGATTTTTCGATAGGATTTGGGCTCAGGAAAAAAAGTTCCACTACGGATACCCAAAAAAATAATTTTCGAGCTTACGAAATTTAATTTTTTTGACTTTTCTTCGACTTTGATTTTTAAAGTTTTTTTCACGACCTACTAAAAAAATGTTCATATCTATACCCTGTCCAACCCAAAAATGTCCGCTAAAACTGTTGACGATAATTTTTTTTTTTTGAAAAAAAAAAAAATATTTTTTTTATCGACAACCTTTTTAGCGGACATTTTTTGCTCGGACAGGGTATACATGAAAATTTTACAATCAAATGAAAATTTTTTAGTAGGTCATGAAAAAAACCTTAAAAATCAAAGTCGAAAAAAAGTTAAATTTCACAGGCTCGAAAATTATTTTTTTGGGTATGCGTAGTGGAACTTTTTTTCCTGAGCCCAAATCCTATCGAAAAATCGATGGCGCGGTATCGGTTAATAAATCGACCCAACCTTCTACACATACACATACACCCACCATGCCATATATGAGCTCTAAAAAGGTAAGTAGAAAAGCACGAAAAGGATGTGGAGTTAATGTGTGTTAGCAGGAAAATAAGTCGACGGCGTAGGTTGACTTAGAATTGAGAGAAAACTTGCAGCTGAAAATCCAATGAAAAATGGGGACAAAGAGCTACTTATTTCGTTGTCAACAAATAAAGTGTAAATCACCTTATATTTCATATATTCACTATATATTTGAACAGAGTATAGAATGAGTATATATATATATATATATATATATATATATATAGTATGTATCAAGCTTGTATTTATTTGGGTTAGTAAGCACTGGAAAATATGTACTCACACAGAAGTATGACAACTCAAAAGTGAACAAAAGTGAAACTAAGGCCCACTTTCAGACCGGCAACTTAAAGTTTTAGCTCAGAGCTAACCTGACAGGCTAAACTCATACATTTTTGACAAACATTTAAGTTAGCTCTGAGCTGAAAAAAATAACCTGCCTTTCTGCAAGTGGGCCTAAGTAATAGAAAAATATTAAGGGAGATACTAGAATCTAATTTAAGACCGCAACACATTAAAGATTATCGATGAATTTTATATCCCTTATAATCGCCAATCAAATAAGAATGAGTGAAGATGCGAAAGTGTGTTCCTTCATGAGTCAAGTATAAAACTAGCCCAAGGTATTTTCCTACAGATAGCTTTTTTGTATTTTAATTGCCGACAGTGGTGTCAAAATACTATTCCATGTGGCCTTACTTAATTGCTTAATTGGCTGTTAACCGTTTAAACGGCAATGGGCATCCAAAAAGGCATGCCAGTAGCTTATTTGTTGGGCAAGCTGGCAACTGGTTACACCCAGTTTCTACCTGGTCCTTCCAGCGGAGTGTGGGCGGCTCTTTTCTTCTGCTTCCATGGTCAGGCTTTGATAAAAATACTTTCTAAGCTGTAGAGGTCCGTAAATATTTCGAAGAACTTTTCTCTCACACACTTCCATAGCCGCTTCATCTGATGTTGCCATGATTCATGTTTCTGCACCATATTTGTGGACGGGAACGATAAGTGACTTGTAGAGCATGATTTTCCTTTGCCAAGAGACCACTTTACTTTTCGATTGCTTACTTAGTACAAAGTGGCATTTATTGGTAAGAATTATTATTCGCTGGATTTCAAAGCTGATGTATAAATGCTAGTTCTCAAACAAACTTTTACTATTTTGAAATTAGGGCTTGCTATCCAAGGCGCAAATACGCTTATACTTTGCTTGATGGCAGGTACTTTTGTCGTTTTATCTTCATTCACCATCAAACCTTTCTTTTCGCTTATTTTTCCAGTTTGGAGTCAGCAGAACTTATTAGTTTGGCTATAAGTTATATTCTTAACTTGACTTATATACTGAGCTTATGAGATACCTTTCGAAAAATCTTCATATTTTTAAATTTTTGTGTACAAAAATCGTAATTCGAAACTCATAGGGAAATGTCATTTTAAAAAGCTTTATAAACCATTTTTACACTCAGCTGAACAGAGCTCACACTTTGTTCGCATAACGGTAATCCGTAACGGCATAAACTAATCTAGATAGATATAGACTTCTATATATCAAAATGATCTGGGTGAAAAAAGAAATTCATTTAGCCCTGTCCGTCCGTACGTCCGTCCGTCTGTAAACACGATAACGTGGGTAAATTTTGAGGTATCTTGATGAAATTTGGTATGTATGTATGTCAGATCGCTGTTTAAAATGAACGAAATCGGACTAAAACCACACCCACTTTTTCGATATCGAAAATTTCGAAAAACCGAAAAAGTGCGATAATTCATTACGAAAGACGGATAAAGTGAATAAATTTGGTAGGTACGTTGACCTTATGACGCAAAATAGAAAATTAGTAACCTTTTGGACAATGGAGGTGGCACCGCCCACTTTTAAAAGAAGGTAATTTAAAAGTTTTGCAAGCTGTAATTTCGCAGTCGTTGAAGATATCATGATGAAGTTTGGCAGGCACGTTACTCCTACTACTACTATATGTATGTTAAATAAAAATTAGCAAAATCGGATGACGAACACGCCCACTTTAAAAAAAAATTTTTTTTAAAGCCAAATTTTAACAAAAATTTTAAATCTTTACAGTATATAAGTAAATTATGTCAATATTCAACTCAATTATGTCAATATTCAACAACTTGATGATATGGTGCAACAAAATACAAAAATAAAACAAAATTTCAAAATGGGCGTGGCTCCGCCCTTTTTCATTTAATTCGTCTAGAATACTTTTAAGGCAATAAGTCTTACAAAAATTTGCCAATCCTTGTGAAATTTCGTAGGTGCATAGATTCTATGACTGTAACTGTTTTCTGTGAAAATGGGCGAAATCGGTTTGAAGCCACGCCCAGTTTTTATACACAGTCTACGTCTGTCCTTCCGCTCGGCCGTTAACACGAAAATTTTAGCAAAAAATTATATCTCTTAACTAAACTTAGTTCACGTACTTATCTGAAGTCACTTTATCTTGGTATAAAATATGGCCGAAATCCGGCTATGACCACGCCTACTTTTCCGATATCGAAAATTACGAAATATGAAAAAATGCCATAATTCTGAACCAAATATGAAATAAGAGATGAAACATGGTAATTGGATTGGTTTATTGACGCAAAATATAACTTTAGAAAAAACTTTGTAAAATGGGTATGATAACTACCATATTAAGTAAAAGAAAATGAAAAAGTTCTGCAGGGCGAAAAGCCCTTGGAATCTTGGCAGGAATACTGTTCGTGGTATGACATATATAAATAAATTAGCGGTACCCCACAGAAGATGTTCTGGGTCACCCTGGTCCACATTTTGGTCAATATCTCGAAAACGCCTTCCCATATACAACTAAGGGCTACTCCCTTTTAAAACCCTCATTAATGCTTTTAATTTTATACCCATATCGTACAAACACATTCTGGGGTCACCCGTGGTCCATTGCTATATCTCGAAAAGGAGTCCAACTATAGAACTAAGGCCCACTACGTTTTAAATAATCATTAACAACTTTCATTTGATACACATGTCATACAAACACATTCCAGGGTTACCCTAGGTTCATTTTGCTAAATGGTGATTTTCACTTATTTTGTCTCCAAAGCTCTCAGCTGAGTATGTAATGTTCGTTTACACCCGAACTTAGCCTTCCTTACTTGTTATTTTTAGGGATATGTGGGTAAATATTTAACATAGTTTCATTAGTTTCTAAACAAAATTTGTTAAATTTCACTTTTCACTTAACGACTAATTAATCAACTTGACCCAGTGCACAATTCAATGTTGACCACAAAAAAATGCGTTGAGAGACAACTAAAGATCATTAAAAGTTCTAAATCCAACTTGAAATGGCACGTAAAAGCATAGCAACGAAGTGGAATGTCAAAAACACATTTTCAACCCACACTTTTCAATCATTTTCACAAAAACTTTGTGTGAAAACAAAAAAAAAAAAAAAACACAATTTCAAAAGAGAAAATAGTATAAAGGTGTAAGACATGAAAATTTGCACATTTCTATTTTGCCTTCCAATTGTAGTGACCACAGACAATAGCATAGATATCCTAAAGCGATGTCACGTACGAGAACAATGAACATGTAAAAACACATGAATAGAAAACAAAATAAGAAAATAAAAGTGTGACGAAAACACACACAATTGAAGCGCTGAAGAAGTGCATAAAACAAAATCTCAGAAAAAAAAGTTAGAAGTAGTGAAAATAGCAAAAACATAACAACAAAAGAAGCAGTAAACTATAAAAGGCAAACAAGCGTCATTAATCACAATCAAAGAGGACATGTGTGACAGCCAACAATTCAAGCACAACTACATAAATAGTATTACAATCCCACCTTACTAAATACATGCACATTATGCAATGTTTACCCAACAAACCAATGTAGCTTAAAGCCCCGTCACATAAGCAGTTTCTGATATAGGTGCGTTTTACTCAATCTTAAGCTTTATGAGTAGATTGCACATATTTCTATGTAGAACGGTAGACTGAGCGACACTTGCGCCATCTAACATGAAAAAGTAGCCAACTTCCAAACTTTGGTTGCAAGCAAAGCATAAGAAGAAGAACTTGACATTTGCTTTGGTTAAGGGTGCTGACACATTTTGCAAGTGAAATTATTTTTCCCACTCCTTGGTAACTTTTCTAAAATTGTTCGCAATTAAAACTGCAATATATCAAAATGAATACGACACAAAATATGTTGGCAGGTATTTTTGATATACAGGGAGAATTTATATAATAGCGCTTTGCGAAATTTTGTATATAAATGGGCAAGGCGAAAAAAATTTAAATTTCCAAGTCTGAAGTTCCTTCATATTTATAAATGCAACATCTTGGTTGATTGTGGCGATGTTACAAGAATTCATAAGCTTGAGTTAAGCGTGTCTATATGAAAAATTGCATTGTGCCGCGGCCTTTAATTTTACGAAAAGAAAAGGCTTCGAGAACTTTTACCAGAAGAGTTTTCAGAAGCTTGTGGTAAACAAACTACTTTTTTTTTTAACTGCCTATTTTCTGTTCACATAATCAACCCGAGATTAGCTTAATTTGAACTAGCCGGCTCATGAAGGCCTCAAATAGACTGACCAAACGGAAAACCCCTATTGAAAACCAGGACCTATGTTATAAAATACTTCATTCTTTTGTCAAATGCTAGAAACTTTCTAGGACCTATGCCACTTGCTGCTTCTAGATCTGACAGAGGTATCCCCATTACAAGTTGTAGTCTTCGCCTGCAATCGCAGGGCACGAGCACAAAATGTGCTCGATTATTTTATCCCTAACCCGCACTTACTACATCTGCTAAAACTGTCCAAGCTTAACTTAAATGCATGTTACAGTGTCCAGTCAGAATACCCTTCATGCCTCCAGAGTCCTCTTTATTTAATGATAGAAGTCATTTTGTTGGTATAAGATTGTAAGACCTATACATGATCTTTGCCACTTTGTAGCCCCGCGCTTGGGTCCACGCCTTTACCGCTTGACTGATCAGGCGCACCTTTCGTATTTTCGCAATCTCGCCCAATTTAATTGGTACATCTATATAGCAAGCTTTGAAGGATGCACTCTTTTTAGCTATCTCATCCACTTTTTCATTCTCACCTGGTATTGGCTACACCCTAACTCACTTTTGGAAACTATGCCATGCGAGATTAGTTCCTTAATTGCTTCCAGTCTTTCTACTGCTTTGGTTATGGCTACTATTTCCGCCTGAAAAAAGCTATAGTGATATGGCAGCTTTTAGGATCTGGTTTTTCCGAATCAGCGCAGTACACCGCAGGCTCCAATCAATTCTCTCCTATGGAAACATCGGTGTAAACGTGTATCGCATAGTCCACCATTTGGGCAAACTTGCGCTAACATTCCACCTCTGTTGCGGTTCTTAGAGCCCCTTCGAAACGCAGTTATGCAATCAGATAGTCTGTTGGTCCTCTAATTGGTGACGCTATTCCACTATGACCGTTTGGTCTGTGCTGAAGCTGCCCCAAGGCCTGAGCCTCGTTGCAGTTATTAAAGATATGTTCTTTGGCACCAGATCTTTGGGTGAAAGGTTAAACTATATTTCGTTTTCTAGCATGTACTCATCATTCTTGAGCTCACTAAAGTCGTCCAAATGGGAGTTGTATAAATAAGTTTCTTGAAAAATTTGTTTTGAGTTTATGTCACATTTTTGATAAAATAAATATGTACATAGATACAAATGGGGCTTGTAAAATCAACAAATCGGGTTTGATGTTTTTAAAGTAACAAACAATTGGTGAAACTGATTATTGTTATGGTTTCTTCAATTTAGCTTTTCGCCAAGAAAAAAAAAACAGTATTTTTTTTTATTTTTTGTGTGTAATCAAACATGCGTCAACTTGTTGTTATTGTTGTAGCGTCAACTCGTCTTGCCTTGTTGCAAGTTAAGCAACGACTAAACCACTACCACTACGATGATTTTACTCTCACCACCACAGGTACATTTTCAATTTTGGCGGCAATGCTTAAAAAGAAACTTACGTCCATACCGCTCACTACTTGGTTTTTATTGCCATAATGTTACAGAAATATCTTTCATATCAACAGCCTTTACTGTTGTTCTAATGTTTACGCAAATCTGTTATTTTAACAGTTTTCATTGATGGGATATTGTTTGTTGCTTTGACTTTCGAAAATTCAGAGTCAAAATATTTGTGCGTAGTATGCTGAACAGCTATTTGGGTGGAAACAATTTACAAAAATTTCGGTTGAGTTGACCCGTAATTCGGTTGATTTCACCAGTTTTTCTTTCAATTTATTGAACATGTTTACTGGGAGCTGGTACTTGTGTTATGCGGCTGGCATAGTTTCAATTGAAGAAATTTTTTAAGTACTCCACCGCTATAAAGCATGTTTTTAGGCGACGAAGTACGAGCGCCTACCAATAAATTTAGACAATCACTTTGTATTGCTCTTTTGTACGCATTTATGTATGTATATGTGTACTATTTGGCCATGTTAGTAACACTTTTTGCCTTAAATCGTGCGTATGTATGATGCTTTCGGCAAATCTGTTGGACATGTTTACTATTTTCTTTTGTTCATCACACACACACACACACACTCTATCACTTATAACCAGCAGTCAAAAGCCAATGCCTGTTTTGAGAAATATCAGTGTATGCCAAAATTTTTCTCACTTTAATCAAACTAGCCCAAAAATATCAGATATGTATGATTAAAAACCCAAAGTTGTTTTATCTTTTGAGTTTACGAAAAACTTTCGCATGCTTCACAAGTCTGACTTGACTCGATCTTTGATAGTGTCAGTTGCGGAAGCTCTAGAGTCATTCTTTAAAACTGCAATCAAATGAAAGATCGGAGATATACGGAAGTCGAGGTGGATTCTAATGAGTACCTTTTCTGGTGATTTTTTCTTTTTTTTTTTTGGATCTTCAGCCAAATGGTAACAAGCGATAAGATGAGCTCGGCCCACTATTGGAACAACCTCTGTTGATGGAGAAAATGTATTTAGGTTACCACTCTCTGCATCAAAAGATCAATTTCCTTGGAGAATTGTGCTAATTCTTCCACTAGTTGATGGAGTTTCCATCGTTGGGGTTATTTTGGCATTTTCTCAAATTAAAATGCATTTGGTATCTCGGTAACCAAAACTCTATAAAAGTGACAGAAGTGAATTCATCCTGAGTTGGACTTAGCTATGCAATATGTTAAAATAATTTATAAATATGTATTTATGACCCAAATGCTGTATTGTTGTTGTGGTATTAACGCCAAAGACACTTCCCGAAAGTTTTGGGGAGTGTTATCGATGTTTGTGGTCCTTTGCCGGATATAGATCCGGTACGTTCCGGTAACAAAGCACCATTAACGTACTAGATGGACCATCTCGGGAACGATTAATATGACCACATTAAACCTTCTAGGCCATCCCGCCCCCACCGCCCAGTTCCATGAGGAACTTGGGTCGCCACTCAAATGCTATAATACTCATTTTTAAAAACGGAAGCTAGAGTACCATTTATTGAATAGTATCAAAAATGAAATACAAAAATGATGCCAGACTATTGCTGGAATGGTTCCGAAAATCATTTCGAAGAAGCTTTCAATTTATCTTGACAATAGTACGGCATCACTTTGTAATTATTTCTGAAAAAATCGAAGATAGTTTTTAAGATGCACAAAATAAAAAACCAAAATAATTCTGAATTATTTCTGTAATAATTTCGAAAACAATCCTGCAGAATGATTGAAATAAATTATCTTGAAATTTTTCTGAAAAGAGTTTCGCAACGGTCCAGAAATTAACCTCGAAATCATTCTGATGCAGTAATGAGTTGATTTTGAAAAATTTTGAAATTATCCTAACAAATCACGCAATAATCACCAATAAAAATTGAAAATGATTCTCGAAGAAAATTCCGAAATGATTCCGGAATAGTTGAGAACTGAGAAACATTCTTAAAACGATCAAAACAAACCCTGTAAGCAACTCTGGAGTGTCCCAGTATTTATCACGAAAGATATTTTGAAAACGTCGTGGAAAAGTTCTGAAACACTTTTATCCTGCAAAGATCAAAAGTGAGCATACAAGAAATGATGGAACTATGCCAGTATCTGCTTGAAAATTCTGAAATAATCCCTTAAAAATCAAAATTTACCACGAAACAGTATTTAAATGATCCCAATAAGATCCTGACAAAATTCAGAATATAATCAGGAAGCGTCCTAGCTTAGGTTAGGTGGTGCCTATCTTGATAGGGGAAGTTCACTTGGATAGCATGAAACTCCGTTGTGATACCACATAACATAACAGTGACGCAAGCTATAGCTACCTAGAGGTTTGTGCATTGCAACAATATTTTTTTAAATGAGACCATTCTCAACCTTAGATAAATCCTCTGGAGATTCAGTGTGAGTCGAGATCCAAATGCTTTCACCTAATTCCGTCAAAAGCTAGGCAGTCAAGCATTAAGTGACTCAGTGATTCCAGCTCATCACTTGCCAAACCCAATGGCCATTGGTAGGTGAGCCTAAGGGAACCCAATCAACCTTCCTGCCATCCACTTCTGGCCAGAAGTATCTTGCTAGACTCCCAGAAGTGGTGTCCGCCCAAAGCTCGCTGAATTGAGTCGAGGCCCATCTATGCAGGAGCATACCAGAGGTGACCATCGGAGTCCTAAAATCCCTACAGCCATCCTCATCCGGTTCAGCTTTTCCTATAGGGGCTTAGAAATCCGCTTCACAGTCGCCCCAAAATCTACCAATATTGTTTTCATGGGCTAGCAATTGATTATCCTCAATTCAAAATACTAGCCGGACCCGTGCGCATCTTGAGCAACAAAATACAAAAGTATCATATCAAATATCAACAGAAATCAGCTGTTCTGTTCAATCAATCATTTATAAATAAAAACTTATATGCGCCTGCGCTGCCATCTGGCGAATGTTAGCAACTGCCGGTAATGCAGTGTTAGTTCTAATCAAATATTCACAATAGTGCCGTAGTACAAACCTAACCTAAGCTTGGATTCCAAATAGGAGCGAAAAAGGAACCTGCACATGAAAATAGCAATTAGAAATAATATATAAGATATGCTTAAATTGTGATAGACATATTTTATTTGTGGTCGGTTTGAGGAGCGATATCATATACTAGATACTTTAGCTGCAGGGGGATTTATCTAGAGAAGACTAAAAGAGAGAAGCTCTGCTAGATGAACATTTTCTGAATGGAACATCACCTTATCGCCCTATCTCAGAACACTTTTCTAGAAATCTATGTCTAACGTCAAAACGTGCACTTTGAAAAGGAATTTTTTAATACAGACTCCCTTCCCCTTCCGTGACGCCTGTTCATTACAAGCATCTCCTTGTAAATGTAAATAGCCCAAGGCTGACCAGTTGAACTTGGTTTCGTTGGAGCTATGAGCTAGTTCAAAAGTAGTAAGTTTGACTGCAGGTTATGCACACACATTTGTACATATATGCGTGTATGCATCATCGTAAGTTGGTCAAAGTGACACAATACTTGGAAATTGTATTTTTGGTGTGACAAAAACAGCTATCCTATACTTTGCCTTCCTATTGTCCTATTATCCCGACTATTGTCTCCTCTTGTCATGTGAGCATTGTTTATTTTTTCACCCTTAACTATCGCCTGTCCACCCACATTGCCTGTTTTAGATAGGTTGCGGATGTTCTTTACGTGGATAGGGGAATTGCTTCAAAGTAGGTTGCTTAAATGTTCAACTGACCTACTTCAAAAAAACGTTAAAAAAGAGAGAAAATAGCCATCTTAATTAAATTAATGAAATAATTCTGATTTGTGGAAGCTGCAGTGGAACTTATAAGCGAAGAATATGCGAAAGTTCAAACTAAGTGACTAATTAGATAATAGCATTAGTTAAAAATTAAGAACATCTTATGTGGTGGAATATTATGCGGACCGAGACATAAACAGAATTTCTATAGTTGGTTTGCTTCACATACTAAAGATATGTTTTTACAGTATCCAACAAGAAAGTAGGAGCGGAAACGTTTCTTCTTTTTTGTTTCCGATAAATCAATAAAAAAATTAGTTTAGTAATTGAAACTACGCAAAACAATCTAAAACCCGTTTCTAGTCCTTTGTATGGAAGAAATTATAGAACAATCTTCGGAAAAAAAACATCAAAATTCAATACGAATTTTGAAACTCCTATAACTTTATAGGACTAAAATTGATTTGGCTGTTAAACTGTGAATATTCAGAAGATGCAAAAAAACGCTTTATAAAAAGTTCGACGGCATAAAAGAACTGCCTATATGCCGCTTTGTCTGAATTTGGTTTTCCTGCAAAACTTATACGGCCTTATAATACGGCCATAATAAGATCAATCGGAGTTGAAAAGGACCTCTCTGAGCCCTTCAAAACTAGACAAGGTTTCAGAGAAGTTGCCCACTTATCGGGCGATTTATTAAATTTTATGCTGGATAAAACTATACTAGCTGCAGAACTTAACTGCTTTGGAACAATATCTATTCTATAAGAGCTTGGCGTATGCTGACGACATTGATATCATCGGCCTGAGCACACGCGCCGTAAGTTCTGCTTACTTCAAACTGGAAAAGGAATCAGAGAAGATGGGTTTGATGGTGAATGAGACCAAAATGAAGAAAGCACCTGAAGACATCGAACAAAGAGTCAGCGCATTGGCGCTTTGGCAACCACGCCACTGTTGGCAGCCACAATTTCGAAATAGTAAAATACATTGTTTATTTGGAAACCAGAATCAACATAAACAACAACAGCAGCTCTAAAATCTAGCAGAAAATCACTCCTGCTATAAATACTATTTTGTTACGTAGGTTGAAAATAAAGTCCTCTCTCGGCGAAACGAAAATCATGCTCTACAAGTCACTTATCGTACCCAACCTGCATTACGGTACAAAGCGTGGACCATAACAACATTCGATGAAGCATTCCTGCAAGTGCTCGAGAGAAAGGTACTTCGAAAGATTTAGGGACCTCCACGCGTTAGCGATGACGAGTACCGAAGATTTAATGATGAGCTGTACGAGCTTTGCGCAGACATCAGCATAGTCCAGCGAAATAAAATGCAGCGACTACGCTGGCTAGGCTATGTTATGCGAATGTAAGATGATGCTCCGGCTATTAAAATATTTTTATCGGAACTCGCCTGTGGAAGTCTAAAAAGAGGGCGGTCTCCACTCCTCTGCAAGCATCAGGTAGAAAACGATTTATTTGCCTTGGTGTGACCAATTGGCGCTAGTAATTGGACGTCCATAACCGTTTAAACGGTTAAGCTCCAGTTAAGTGGTATTATTTTTAAAGATCGCATCGCAAAGACAAAATTTTCTAAACGAACAAATAGCTGTGCTCTTTTAGTTTACTGCTAAATTGCATACAAAAGTTAAACTGGTGAAAAAGTATCCTTACGTCATGTATACTTTAGGGTTGATTTTAATAAAAATAGTAACATTTCACACTAAGATTTGGAAATTGCACACTTTCTCTTTACATCAACATTTCACACTTTTTTCCGGAGGCATCCGGACGTTTCTACATTTTGGCGCAACATGTTGCTAAAGATTTACTCGGCAGTTCACTTCTGTGGTAGAAAAAAAATATATAGACCAATTCTAGATATTCTCGCGGAATTTTGTTCTCGCGGATTTTTTTATTCCCGCGGAAAAATTCCTCCAATTATTTTCTCCTAGGGAGAAGAATAATTGGGGAATAGGAATTTCGAATTTTCGAAGTCAGCTGTTTTGTGAATTGGAATTTCGTTGCGAATTTCTTATTTTGTTTAAAAAATTGAAAAGTTTAATTATTGTTACAAATTTGTTTGAAATTAAGAAATAAAATATAAACAATGCACAGTATTGCATTTCATGTGTTACTCACTTACTCATTTCAATGAATTTGAATTTGTGCCACAGCAACATCAACAGAGGAGCATAAGAAGAAGAAGACGGCGGGATAACACAAATCTGCCGGAGTTGCTTGCTTTCATTCAGCAAAGCAATTTTCTGGCGGCTAAGTCGAGTTGAGTTCGCCTTTCGCCATATGCCAAATTCTATATAAGCCTTCTCAAATATCCATGCGCAATTTCTGGATGGCCGCATAAAATATGTATACCAAGAGCTCTTCCGTTGCTCATGATATACTTTTCTACTTAAAATAAAGAATATTGTGGTTGTTGTTATTGTATTAACAGTGAGAATATTGTAGTAGAATGTGCATACATATTTTAGCACAAATTTGTACAAATAAGTGTTCTTCCTTAAAAGGACCTATTTCCTTTAACTATTTTGATGCATTCCCTTTAATTTAACAAGTGAAAAAACTGCTATGAAATGGCAGAGAAATTTCCCTCTCCCTCACATTCATAATACCTACTTTTCTCCCATAACCAGTTTCCGCTTTTTCGAACATTTTTCAGAATAGGAGGGAAGGGAGAAGTGAAAAAACTCACAAGGAATTTTTATTTACAATACGAGGAATGAGAGAAGGGAAAAAACTCATACGGAATTTTTGTTTAGAATTGGGCTGATATTGAAGGACTAATCGCAGAAGTTGGAGTGTGGGTATGTTAAGTTAAGCTATGTAGAGAGAGCAGTATGCATGCTTTGGCTTTTCCAGCTTTTTTACAACTTGACCAAAGACTTCTTGTAATCCCGTTACTTTTAAGCGCAAAAAAAAAAATATACTCAGACTAGCTGGACTAAAAATATGTTTAGCAAAAATAATCCTTAAGATATTCGCTTTTTGAAAAATACCATAGTTACACTGTTGCAAAATTAAGGACCGGATTATGTATAACTCCTTGACACTTTACACCGACATCACTCATATTGACAGTCACCACTATTAAGGCCCGGTTTTTCAGTAGTTGGTTAAGCTAAGCTTAAACTAAGTTTGCTTAAACTATAGTTAAATTTAAACTCCAGTTAAGCTATTTAGCAGTTTCAGTTTTTCAGAACATTGGTTTTTTATTATCTAGATAATTTGTAGATACGACAACAGCTAGATTTTGCCTACCCAAAAAACATTTAAAACACATTTTTCCAGCAAAATATATATCTAATTCCGGGTGTGATATCCAACATCATTATCTAGTTATTCTTAAAGCAGATACTTCTCATTTTGATATCCAACTTCATGCTCCAATCACTATCCCACCTTAGAGGAATTTTGTGAAGTTTATAATTCTCGAGATGGTCCCCAACGTCATTAACATTTTCAAATTATGATCCAACTTTTGGGAGATTTTGAGAAATGTACAGTTCTCAAATGAATATTCAACACGTGTCTCCTACATTGGTGAAGTTGAAAAAAAAAATCGCCAAGGTGGTAACACCAAAGCCAACAGCTATTTATTGTGAGAAAAATACACCTGATTGATAGCAGTAATGAAAAATAAATCATATATATTTTATTTTATTTTCGTAAAAATACTGTAGTATTAGAATCTTGCACTTGAGTCCATTCAAAGAACCACAAATTGGGAACTGTCATTTTTCAAATTAAGTAATAGCATTTTTCGCTTTACAAAAATTCCTTCTTTTGCTTAACACACTATGATTCTCAAGCTGAGCCACTATTTCGCAACAACTCTTGAGGTATGCTAGTTATCAACATAAGCTCTAATGGTACTCAAGCCAAAATTCTTGTTGGATATATTCGACACCATTTCGAATGAACGCAAATCACCGATAGGTTAATTGGAGTTTAACCCTGCCAGATCGGCCGCTTAAGCTCAGCTTAAAACTCAGTTAAAGTGGACTGAAAAACTGCAGAATAAGTTAAGGCTTAGTTTCACTGACAAATTGAGTTAACTTTTACTGAAAAACCGGGCCTAAATACCAAAAATTGCTTAAAGGCATGCAGGATTACTCTCACTCACTGAAGTGAATGAATGCTCTTATATGATAGAAACTTTAGTTCACACGAGAAAAAATATAGAATTTGTCCCTAATTTTTAACTTTGTTGGGCTCTGTTATAGTGCGGTATGGTGATTATATATCAAATAAATAAAAGAAAAAAAGAAGAGAAAAATATCTCATCAGCTGTCTAGCGCAAGATATGCCAACACAAATCTAAAGCACCGGCCTCGCTATAAATTAAATAAATATTTCCTTATTACAGACAAATGTATAAAAATATACTACTTTGTGCATATTATATCGGCTTAATTACACCTTGCCAATCCCAATTTAATGCCAGTTCACAAACAATTTTTTCAACCTTTTTGCTTCCACTCAGAGAACGCCTTTTCTTTTCAACACTATTTAGAGGAATTAGAAGTACAAAGAAATATACGTACATACATATGTATGTACATTGTGCATAATATTTACGAAAAAAAAAAAAAAAAAAGAAAAATGTCGCAGCAATCATCTTGAGGTTGACAAATAAATGCTCTATAACAGAGTTTATTCAAATTTCAAATAAATAGTGTGTAACCGAAATCGAGACCATTGCTTTTTGAGGTTGCTGCTCCTCCCTTTTCCTTTGTATATATTTTGATTGTATATTCCTTTTTCGCTTTTAAACGCAATTGATAGGTGAATGGTACCTTTCAGCTGCGTTCTTCATATTTTATATTCCCCATTTTTAACTTTTTTTTATTCAACGTTTATTTAAATATTTCTGCAATCTAATATCCCTTCGAAGCATTGCGTTGACATTTTTCTCTTTTAGCACCATATACATACATATACATATGGGGTATTCCATCCCATATAGACCAATTTTGAACACGACCCCTTTAGAATTGGCTGAAAGTTTTTCTTCTTTTTCTAGCTTACGAAAGACGTTTTTCAGAATTTTTTAAAATTTTTTCATCCAACTCAAAAAAAGTTATGAATTTTAAAAAAAACACCGTTTTTGTTTTCAAAATGCTATAACTTTTTCAAAAATTTACCGTTTGGGATTTTTTTTTTTTAAAATTTGTTTTTAAATGTACTTTTCGGAAAAAATACAAAAAAAATTTTAAAGTTTTTTTTTTTGTAATTTTTCAGTTTTTCGAGATTTTTCAAACTTCCCCATTTTTTTTTTTCTCATAAGAAACTTCAATCAATTCTGCAATCATCCCCACTAATCCCGGAGTGGGCCGATTTTTTTTTTTTTTTTAATTGAAAAAAAAAACATTAAAAAATTTTTTGTAGTTTTTCCGAAAAGTACATTTAAAAACAAATTTAAAAAAAAAAGATCCCAAACGGTCAATTTTTGAAAACGTTAGCGCATTTGGAAAACAGAAACGGTGTCCAACTCAACTTAAGTTATGAATGTAAAAAAAAACGGTGTTTTTTTTTCAAAATGCTATAACTTTTTCAAAAATTGACCGTTGTTTTTTTTTTTCAAATTTGTTTTTAATTGTACTTTTCGGAAAAAATACAAACAAATTTTCAGTTTTTTTTTTTTCAATTAAAAAAAAAAAACTCGGCCCACTCCGGGATTAGTGGGGATGATTGCAGGATTGATTGAAGTTTTTTATGAAAAAAAAAATGGCGAAATTCGAAAAATCTCGAAAAACTGAAAAATTACAAAAAAAAAACTTGAAAAATGTTTTTGTATTTTTTCCGAAAAGTACATTTAAAGACAAATTTAAAAAAAAAAGATCTCAAACGGTCAATTTTTGAAAAAGTTATAGCATTTTGGAAACAAAAACGGTGTTTTTTTTAAATTCATAACTTTTTTTGAGTTGGATGAAACAATTTGAAAAAATTCTGAAAAAAAAGAAAAAGAATAAATACTTTCAGCCAATTCTAAAGGGGTCGGGTTAAAAATTGGTCGAAATGGGATGGAATACCCCAATATAGTTTTTTTTTTAACCAGATTTTCTTACTACCTTGTTTGTAGTTTGAGCGGAATTGAATTTTTCAATAGCTTTGAATAGTTGCTGGTTATATCTTTGTGATATATCCGGTTTCAATAGATTGTCACGACAACAAAGTTATATATATATAAATGAGATGTAATTTATGCACATACACAGGCAGGGGCGACGACAAATATAGCGGCAGGAGTCTATCAAATTTCGTCAATTAAATTCTTCTTTAGTTTGGAAAACAATACTTTTATTTATTTAATTATTTATTTATTTATTTATCTATTTATTAGTCTACAAATTTAACAAATAATCAGACTAAATAGAGTTACGGATTACAGATAAATTACAGATGCATACAGAGTGAACAAAATTTATATTATAAAATATGTATTATATTATTAAATCAGTTGTCGTGATGGACTGTGATGCCGAGCAACGATAATTGATTATTGGTGCTGTCGGAATGGACGTGATTTCGAGCAGCTGATGTATATTTGACAAACAACAAGTAGGGCTTCGATGTGAGGGAGGTTGGAAAGGACGTGATTCCAAATCATCCACCCAAATCGTTGCATATTTAAGGTAGTCAGTACATATTTTTTGATTGCGTGGAATGAGTAACACGTATCAATATTTTTGCAGTGCTTATTGAAATCAGCACGCAGACAACGAAGAGGTTCGCGTATTTCAAAACTCGACCTGCATGCGCTTATATGAAGCGGTTGAAAATGTCTAGATGATCTAAAGGGAACATTAAATAAAATTTCACCAAGCAGAAACGGGTTATTTACCATCCATCTAATAAGTTTTACTAAAAATGACACATCTAACATCTCACTACGACTCCGTAACGTAGGGAACTTAACCAGTTTTAAACGGTAGGAGTAGGGAGGAAGAAATCTTGAGGGGCCCCCGGTAAGTCCCTTAACGCAAAAATTGCTTTTGAACCAACTTTAATTAGTCACAGAGTGTCTTGTAATGAGGGTTCCAGATTATGGAAGCGTATTCCAAAATTGGCCTCACCAATGATATAAAGAGAGTTTTAGTAATATATGGATCATCGAATTTTTGAGACCATCGTTTGACGAACGCCAAAGTCACTTTGGCTCTGTTCATGCAACCTTCTATGTGCAATTTAAAGTAAAGTTTTGGGTCCATCGTAACACCAAAGTCTACGAAACTAATGACTTAGTAAATTGTATAATCAACAATTATATAGTCGTGGGATTGATAGGATTTCCTTGTGAAGCACATGAACTTGCAACATTCAACTAGGCTATTCAGATTCGATTGTTGATTGGATCTATCCACTGGTGAGCAGATAGGCATAACAAGTTTGACATCATCAGCGTACATTAGCGGCTTGCAGTACTTCAAAACATATGGAAGGTCATTAATGAACAGCAGAAACAGCACTGGACCAAGGTGGCTGCATTGAGGAACACCAGAAGTAACATCGATATATTTTGATCTACAGTTATTAAAAACAACCGTCTGTTTTCTATCCATCAAGTATGAAGATATCCTTCTATCTTGGATATCAAAGGCGGGAAGCCAAATCGATCGAGTTTGAACAGAAGAAGTGAATGGGAGACTTTACCGAAAGCTTTACTAAAATCAATATATAAATTACATCAATTTTTCTGCTAACTTTAAATCCGTTCAGCACATGAATTGCGAACTCAAGCAAGTTAGTCACGGTAGATTTACCCATGCAAAAACCATATTGATATATGTCAATGGAACAAAAATTAACGTAGTTTTTTTTTTTTTTTTGAAATTTTTGAGTATGCAGTTTTGGCGCCCAGTTATATGGAGGCCAGACTTATTAAGTACAAGTTATAAGCCACTCCAAACTCGTATTAAATCCCTTCATATGGCAAAATATATAAAAGACACTTTGGAAATAAAATTGTCAAAAACCATGACAAAATAAAACCATACAGGTAAAATCAGTAGTGAAGCGACAAAAACTTGACGACCCTCATAGTCCGATCATGAATTCCAATGTAACAGGGAGGAACAATTTTTAGTACTATTTTACTACTTTGCCACATTACATCACCAATGTGGGGAAAAGGCCAAACTTGAAATATCTCCTCATTGAATACAGGTGCATTAAAAAAAGAGAGGAGAAAACAGAGAAAATGGGAAGAAACTTGGAGGGAAGTCGAAAAAGTAAAAAAAAAGTGAGATGTAGAGTGAAAAAATGGAAAAAGGGGTTAAATTTTTTTTTGTTTCGTGGAAGTAGGAAATGCTTTATGCATTGACCGGGATATTTAAGCCTCCCTGCAAGATTCTCCGATTATGAGACTCCCATCTTCCATAAAGGGCTACCCACTATGACCTAACCTAGCAGTACCCGCGCAAATCCCCGTACCTGAGACCGCGTTTAGCATTACTTCGGGTACGTGTAGGCAACATGTGAGCGCCAGTAGAGGATAAGAGTGCTGTTTAAAACAATGCCCTGAAAAGCCAAAATTTTCTTCACCATCAGATAAGTCTATAAGCTCTAGCTTTTCGAAGCTGTCGTTGCTGTAAAACCGCTTCTGCTATATATTCCTTTCCAATCTTTTTGCGCAATGAGCCTAGTTTAAATAGATAAATGCTGGATTTCGGGACCGTATACCGTCAATTCAGAGTTTTTGTTTTACAAACCTCGTAGATAATCATCCGCAACTTCATGTTACTATTTCAGTCGGTCAATAATCTCATTGACGTCGACAGTATGTTTCTTTATTCCCTAGTGGTGGACAATACAGTACTTTGAAGATCCAGTAATTCAGTTCTGTTGACTAAAACTTTTCCATTTCCTCTCAGGAAAAGGAAATCAATCCTTCCACGAAAGGAAATGCAGACAACAGGTGCTATTTTCCTACACGTTAAAATGTACGTCACCGAAACGGGACTTGGCCGGAAGGCTAGAAGAACCCATACCTTGGGTGAATACCGCAGCATAAGATAAGTGGTTTTGCTGCGTTTACCGGAAAATAGAATATTTAGGATAGTAAAACCCCTGTCAGGGTGTCACGTTCAAAAGACATGTGCATCAAACGCGGTATTCTGAGCTAGATCTCAGCATCTGTCGACCCGATTTCAGCTCACACGGCCACTCCTATCGCTTCTAGCTACGAAACTTATGCCACACAACAGTGCCTACCCCTGCATTTTCTTTCTCGAACAATACTACTTTCCCAGATGTTCTGGAATCAGCAACGTTTCCGATTGATGCTTTTGTTGCACCGTGCTGCTAAAAATCCGTTCCCTCAGGCGATGCAAATATTTAATTTATAAAGATTAATTTCGTTTTGCTAACTCCTGTTAATAATTTCTAAAATAAAATAATTGCAATAGTGCCTGTGAACACCTAATACCTAATAATATGAGTTCTCTACAAAAGATTAATTCTTTTTCTGCTGAAAATTCGTTGAAAATTTCAAAGCCAGATGTATTTTTTTACTATGAAAAAGAGAAGTATAGTTATTCTTCAAGTCAAATAGCATTAATAGAGCTGCAGTGGCGAAAACTTATAACTATGCAATGGAAATATGTACACTCCACCATGGAATTTTGGTCGGAAGTCCGAGAACATAAAAATGCATTAAACGAACCTCCCTTTTTAGAACTTGTCGAATTCATATTTAGTTTTTTAGTATTACCACTCAGTAACGTGGAGGTTGAAAGAGTTTTTAGTGGCATGAAAATTCTGAAAACTAAATTAAGGAACAAACTAAAAATTAAAATGCTTAATACGCTGCTTAATATTAGATGCTCGTTAAAACGCTCATCTAAATGTTGTACTGATTTTGAAATTACCGATGATCTTATATCTATGGTAAATAGCCAAACTTTATACGCAGACTTAAGGTCTTCTGATTCTTCAGACGGGGAATATTTTATATAAATAATTAGTTTGTAATATATTTTTTTTATGTATATACACATATGCAATCATTTAAAGTAATTCCATGTGCTAGTCAAGGAAAATGTGCCTGATATGTTTTGAAACAAGAAGTTATGTTTATAAGTTTTTATTTACAAATGTGTAAACTAAAATATAAAAACAAATTTAATGAATTAACCAAAAAATTTCTGGCCTTTTTTAGCTTCTTTTTTTCTAAATTTAGCTTTTTCTAACCTTTTTTTTTTTTGCCAATCTAACTTCTTTTTTGTTCATCACCTGGCAACACTGGTCAGGAATGTCATCTGCGCTCTTTGCTACTGTGCATAACTTGGGGTATATATATTATATCATCTATACTCTTTGTTACTGTGCATATGTGTGAGTATGTAATATCGTATGCGCCTTATGCTGCTGTGCTCATATGTGCGTAGCTATTTGCTGTCTCATCTGCTTACATTTCTGTTGTGATTGTGCAGAAGATATATATTAGCGACGGCACAATGACGTGTCCAAACTGCTGGTATTCACCAAACCAAAACATTTATTTTTACTAACACTTTTAACCCTTGAGAAACCTAACAGAAAAAGGTAGAATAGGTCAACTTTCCAACAGAGCTCCTTATCCATAATGAATTTGAAGTATGTTCTTTGTTTTCAGAACAGTCCTTAATTTCTTTTTCATATTTCTCAGCCACACCTTACCAACCTCCAACTGCAAGCGCCTACTTGTACATTGCACTTAATGAAACATTAAGCCAGATTAATGATTTAATTAGTTCTTTTGTTTGAGAAGCTTCATAGAAGTGTTTTTTCTTAGACATTTTTTGTTTGTTTTATATAAATTCTGTTTTGTAGGGATTACTATTGCATTACACTAAGCCAAAAATATAATGCGCAAGGGAATACGGGGTTAATAGCGGAAATAAAGAAGACAAAATAAAAAAGCATTTATGTACATGTTTTACTTCCTATGCAATTATTAAATACTTTCATGTATATGTAATGTGCACTGAAAGAAAAAAACTGACAAATTCAACTGAGTTACGTGTCAAAATCAACCGATATTTCTGTAAATTTTTATCCATCGAAAATAGCTGTTAAATCAACTGCGCACAAATTGTTGATTCTAAATTGCGTATCTCCAAAGTCAAAGCAACGCAATTCAGTTAACTTATCAGTTCTTACGTTCACGCTAAAAACATCAATAAAAACTGTTAAAATAACAGATGTATGTAAACATTAGAATAATCGCGAAGACCGTTGATATGACAGATATTTCTGTGGCACCCTAGTCATCAGAACAGAGTAGTGAGAGCTGTGTGATTCGTATAATATTCTCTTTTTTTCCTTGTTGAAATGACCAATAAAATCAGTTCTTTTAACAGAAGAACCACTTAGATTTGCCAGTGTTACAGAATATTGTTAACTTGGGACCAATAGTTTTTTTCTGTTGAAATTACTACAGAAGTTTGTTCTATTGACGAGAAACTCAGTTAAAATAACCAAAATGCGATAAAATTTTAATAAATAACTGTTAATTCAATAACAAGAAACTTTGTTTGTTAATGTTACTAGCTTTATTACTTTCAGTGTATATATATTGTGCACATTAGGGCGGGTTGATTTTAAAATCGCTCATTGCTCTATGAAAATCGTATTCTAGGGATCAAAATAAGAAACTTTGCCGAAGGAACCATACCTCTAAAACGAATTCTGATGTCCTCCCCTTTGGGTCGAACTTTTGGGAAGGGACAATTTCAATTCTACCTGCTGTGTCTTGTGTTGGCTTAAAAAAAACAACACAAGCAATTTTACGATCTGCAATTGTGTCACAGTGATACCTTCATTTTTTAAAACGGTTGAATAAAAAACCCACACAACTGTGTTTACGACATGCAAATGCATCACAATGATGCCTTGGTTTTAAAAGGGGATTGTAAAAACGCTAATTTCTAATAATTTTTTTTAATTTCTTTTCTATTACTAAGTTAAATTAATTTTTTCATTTACATATGTTCTGACTAAATAAATTTCTAAAGAGAAAAATAAACTCCAAAAAGAAAAAACATAGGCATTTCGCTGATTTGTTCATGGAAAGTGCAAAACCGGCGATTTTTTGAAATGTTTGTATGGTGAAACCCCAGGTGGGTTCCAGGGGGTGTGCCACTGGCATCGGTTGGTCGGGCCTCCAAAGTTAGTGGGGGTCGGTCATACATTTGGACTCGATTGGAGCACTCTAAATGGGTCAAAGTGAGATTTTTCAAAATTTGACACCAGAATTCGTTTTAGAGATATGGTTCCTTCGGCAAAGTTTGTAAGTTTGATCCCTAGAATATGATTTTCACAGAGCAATGGGCGATTTTTTAGCCTCCCCACAAATCAACCCGGCCTAGTGCACATTGTTGGACGTAATTTAATTAAAGGACTTCCGGAAATCTATTTTTCTTTATTCTGTACATCCGTGCACAAGCATAGTTGAATTTATGCCACATTTTTTGTTGTTGAAGAAACTTTCGTTTTCATTTCTTCTCGTTTAATTTGTAACGCTTGCTTATGGCAAAATTTCTTCGTCTTCAATTTATTGCTTTTTTACTGTGCAAAAAAAGTTTTTAATTATATTTTGTTGCATCGCTGCTCATCTGTTAGTTTTTTTTTGATATTTTTCATTTGGCTCTGAGTCTTCGTATTCAAAATGAGATTTTTGATACATTTCTATAATAAAAAATATTGTTTTTCACTGTACGTTTTCATTGCTTTTTGTTTTTTCGCTTTCACTTAATTAGTTATGCATTAAAAGCGCAGGGTAGCAAATAAAAGGAAAGGAAAGCGGCTGGTATGCTGTGTGTCGCCAGTGCATATTTCGGTCATGGTCGGTGGAATGAACTTGTAAATGAATTGACCCATGTCAGCCCTCTGCAGATTTGCGTATTTATAGTTAATTATGAGTCAAGTCCCAATATAAAAATGCAAGTATTTCCTTTACAATGTATGCATGGCGGGTTGGATGCTATGTTGCCCGGGTACCAAAGACCCGAGCCCAAGTGTTGCACGTTCTCCTTGAACCAATTGTTATTATTTTAGTATAGCTAGTCGGTGTTCACGTCAAACCAATAATTACAGCCAATTAAACTGCATATATCTTTTACACATAATGGACCTATTTCCTGAAGTTCTGGTAGTACATAACTGCCCATAGTAAGAAATATAGTTTGGGCTAGGGCTGGGCATTCACGCAGTAATTACGCATCTGTTTGTTTGCTGTCTTCCTCGATGCAGCTCCTGCAATTACTGTTTAAAGGGGCCCCCATTCTCTCAGCATGCAGGCCGAGCGGCAGTGATCCCAAAGATATCTGCTTTTGTGTTTGAAATTGGTCCATATATGATATCTGCTTTTTCTTGACATACTTAGCAGGTTCTCTTAATATCCTAATATTGTAATTCAGCCAGATTTGCTTGGTTATCTTCCAGGTGTTCGAGCAGTACCAGTTGGACACCGCTAAATCCTTGAATCTGCTTTGTATATTTCTTTTGATAGATGTAAGGGCATGATGCATCTCGACCGCCTCCACAGGATCCAACAGGGCCCCTTCTTTTCTTCCTTCCTTTTGCGCCCAATGTTCCTGTGACCAGGTACTCATAAAATGGTTATTTTTGCCAGTTAGTTGCCGCTTTAAATGACCTCTTACAGCGGCTTACGGACGAAGTTATGGGGGAGTTAAGCGCCATTAGGGCTGCTTGGATATCTGACACTTTGTACACTCTACATACCCTCTCTATATCCAGAATTTCCGCTTGGGGGATACTACCAAAGTTGAGAAGACAGCCTGACAGCGAAACCTTAAGATGCTCACAGAAGACACCCGCTCCCACGCCGCAGTCCATGCAGAACCGTCGGTGTAGAGTGAATATACTGTGGTAGCTGGTTTAGGAGTACATTTAGTGTATCTGTTGGACACGCCATTCTATATAGATACAGTATTTAACTTAGAAATTAAAGTGAACTTACAGAAGTTAACACAAAAAAATTCTTCTTGGCGACAGAGACCATTCTCTGCGAACGAAAATTGAGCTCTACAAGTCTGTGATCTCTGCAGTTCTGCTTTCGGAAACGGTGACGCAAACATGCAAGCTGCTAACATAGGGGAAAGCGTCTGTGGATTGTTTGAGAGAAGACTCATTTGAAAGTTGCATAAACTTCCACGAACTAACGACAGTAAGATTAACCGATAACCTACATTAGCGACCACGAGAATAGTGGTGTAGATTTTTAACGAGCTTCCCCAATTAAATTTTCGATGTTGAAACTTATTCGCAAACCGTCTTTGAAAATATATGAGTTGTCTCCGCTTTTTTTTTTGAGCATACAGATAATTTAAGAAAAAGTTTCCATAAATTTTATAGCTGAGACTAGGCAAACCAATCTTCAAAACTTTTTTGAAAAAAATTCGGAAACTCAAGAAAGTTTTACAAACATTTCCAACTGTTTCTTAGTGATTTCTGAAATTTTTTAAGTATTTTGTAAAAGAAATTATCAAAAACGAAAACTTCTACATTTTTCTTTAGAGTTTTCTGAAACTTTATGAGTATGCATTAAACAAACTTTTTAAAATGTTGTTTCTAAGACTGGGCATACCAATCTGAAAAGCATTATCAAAAATATTTCAAAAAAGTTTACGAAAATTTCGCACATTTTATTTCGAGCATTCTGAGTTTTTTTGAATTTGCAGATAATTTAAGAAGAAACTTTTTTTTTTACTAAAACCAGCAAAAATGGAAAAATTTTACAAAAATTTCGAACATTTTATTTAGATGTTTCTGAAACATTTTGAGTTTCCATACGATTTGAGAAGAAACCGAAGACTGGACAAATTCGAAAAATTTTATGAAAATTTTAAACATTATATTAAGAGTTTTGAGTTTTTTGAGTTGTAGATAATTTGAAAGGAAATTTCCTTGAATTTTGTAATTAAAAGTAGGCAAATTCGAAAGATTTTACGAAAATTTCGAACACTTTATTAATAGTTTTCTGAAATATTTTGAGTATCAAAAATATAAAGAGTTTTCGGAAAGTTTTTGATTTTGCAGATGATTTGAGACCAAACATTTTTTAAATTTTGCAGCCAAGACTGGCCAAATTCGTAAAAGTTTTACGAATTTTCGAACTTCTTATTTAGAGTTTTCTAAGTTTTTTTTTGAATTTGCAGTAATTTAAGAAGGAGCTTCTGAGAATTTTATTACTAAAACTAGGCAATTTCGAAAAAAATTTTAAAAATTTCGAACATTTTATTTAGATTTTTCTGAAATTTTTGAGTTTAAATTCTTAACTAAGACGGGGCAAATTCGAAATAATTTTTTAAATTATATAGAGTTATCTATGTTTTTTTTTTTTTTATTTGCAGATAACTTTAGAACAAACTTCTTTGAATTGCGGTACTAAAACTAGGAAAATTTGAAAAAATTTACGAAAGTTTTGAACATTTTACTTAAATTTTCTGAATTTTTTTGAGTATCGAAAAATAAGTGACAAAAAAGTTTTAGAAAACTTTAAATAAACAGTTCGAAACTATTGTGAAGTTTTCTCGAATCTTTGATTTTTTTCTTAAGCCTTTTTGAGATAGGTTTGGACAGTTTCAGTTAGAAAAGTCAAGAAGTTATTTCCGAAAATATTGAAAATAAAAAACAAGAACTTAACAAGAATAAATACGAACATAGACTGAATGAGTCCGTAGTGTTACCATAAGTTTGTTTTAACGACCAAATTGAAAAACCCTATCAAAAACTAAGACCTATGTTATAAAATAACTCCGTCCTCTTGGCAAATACTATACGCTTCCTAGGACTTGAGCCACTTGCTGCTTCTAAATCTGACAGTTGTTTCACTCCCAGTAGCTAGAGTCTTAGCCTGCCAAGCGCAGAGCACGATCACAGTCGAGAAAAACTTCAAGAAATAAAAGGACCAAAAGCAGTACAACCTACATAACTGATGGAGATATAACAGCTAGCACAAAATAAACAAGTAGGGAAGTCTAAGTTAGGGTAAAACGGAATATTATATATCCAGCTGTACACTTTAAATGCTGTTGTTGTTTGTTTTGTGTGCTTAATAGTGTTACAAGTCTGCGCAATAATACATATACATATGGTTCTATTCTGAACTAATTTTTCTTCGAGTTATGGCTCCCGAAACATAGATAATTGCTTAGTCATAAAAGGGGCTGTGCCACGCCCATTTTTTAAAATTTGAAGTTTTTCCTATTTATTGTTATTGGGAAATGAAACATCATTGATATAAAGCTCTTTTTTGCAAAGCATTCCTTACAGTAAAGGCAACCACTCTGGCGAATTTCGTTACGATAGGTTTAACGATTTTTGATTTATGATTAATGATATTTATAAAATTGATTTAATTACAAGTGGGCGGTGCCACGCCAATTTTAAATTTTTTGTTTTCAAATTTTTATCAAGAGTCTCAATCTGTCCATACGTCAAACTTCAACATTTTAGGTGTATTATTTACTAAATAATCGGGTTTTTTGTGTTTGCCAAAATGTCATATATATAAAAAGTGGGCGTGACGATTTCGGTCATTTTCAATACCTATCTATTCTCGGTCAGAATAAGCTCATGTACCAAATTTGGTGAAGATATCTCAATATTTACCCAAGTTATCGTTTTAACGGACGGACGGACGGACATGGCTCAATAAAATTATTTTTCGATACTGATGATTTTGATATATGAAAGTCTTTATTCCTGTACAAGCAACCGTTATCCAATCAAAGTTATAATACTCTGTGTACAAGACATCTGGGTATAAAAAGCTGCTACATAAATGCAGGCAAAAGAATTAAAATCAATGAATCGACTGCCAGATAGTCATCAATTCGGCGCATGTGCTACAGTAGCAGCAGCATGCACTGAAATCGTAAAGAACACTCCAAGCTTTTTCACCAAATCACAATTATGCAAATTTTCCAAAGAATCAGATCACAATCGCTAGAAACAAACAAAGAAAAGTAGAAGAATTAATGAAAAGACAGTGAGTCTGTATTGAATTAGGCAACATGGCAGTCTTGGCAAAAAATGCGCAACCTTATGAAAGTGAAAAGCAGTAAACAAATTCGTAAGCAAAAATGATGCACCAACATGCAACATCAATACTTCAATCAAAGTCAAAATCACAACCGACAAAGGAAGAAAAATACAAACATACTCGTGTACATTTCTAATAGTTGCAAGTTGCACGTTAAAGACGAATTTTTTTTCATCAGATGCAAGCAGCGCAATTGCGTTCAAGATAAAAACAATGAGAATAGAATGGAAAAAGATAATCGAAAACAAACAAAAAAAAAGCTCATGAAATTTTTTTAAAACTTTTTTTGCAAGGTTTGCGCAGCGAAGGCACAATACAAATGAAAAGGTACAAATGCAATTCCGGGAAATAAATCGAAATAAAGTGAACGTGTAAAAAGTAGAAATAACAAGTAAGGAAGGTTAAGTTCGGGTGTAACCGAACATTACATACTCAGTTGAGAGCTATGGTGACAACATAAGGGAAAATAACCATGTAGGAAAATGAACCGAGGGAAAACCTGGAATATGTTTGTATGACATGTGTATCAAATGAAAGGCATTAAAGAGTATTTTATGAGGGAGTGGGCCATAGTTCTATAGGTGGACGTCATTTAGGGATATAGCCATAAAGGTGGATCAGGGTTGACTCTAGAAGGCGTTTGTACGATATGGGTATCAAATGAAAGGTGTTAATGAGTATTTTAAAAGGGAGTAATCCATAGTTCCATAGGTGGACGCCGTTTCGAGATATCGCGACAAAGGTGGACCAGGGGTGACTCTAGAATGTGTTTGTACGATATGGGTATCAAATTATAGGTATTAATGAGGGTTTTAAAAGGGAGTGGTGGTTGTTGTATAGGTGGTCGCCTTTTCGAGATATCGCCATAAAGGTGGACCAGGGGTGACTCTAGAATGCGTTTGTACGATATGGGTATCAAATGAAAGGTGTTAATGAGTATTTTAAAAGGGAGTAATCCTTAGTTCCATAGGTGGACGCCGTTTCGAGATATCGCTATAAAGGTGGACCAGGGATGACCCTAGAATTTGTTTGTTCAATATGGGCATCAAACGAATGGTGTTAATGAGTATTTTAAAAGGGAGTGGGACTTATTTCTATAGGTGGACCCCTTTTCGAGATATCGCCATAAAGGTGGACCAGGGGTGACCCTAGTTTTTGTTTGTACAATATGGGTATCAAAAGAAAGGTGTTAATGAGTATTTTAAAAGGGAGTGGGCCTTAGTTCTATAGGTGTACACCTTTTCGAGGTATCGCAATAAAGGTGGACCAGGGGTGACTCTAGACTTTGTTTGTACGATATGGGTGTCAAATGAAAGGTGTTAATGAGTATTTTTAAAAGGGAGTGGCCTTCGTTCTATAGGTGTTCGCCTTTTCGAGATATCGCCATAAAGGTGGACCAGGGGTGACTTTAGAATATGTTTGTACGATATGGGTATCAAATGAAAGGTTTTAATGAGTATTTTAAAAGGGCGTGGGACTTAGATCTATAGGTGGACGCCTTTTCGAGATATCGCCATAAAGGTGCACCAGGGGTGACTCTAGAATAAGTTTGTACGATATGGGTATCAAATTAAAGGTATTATTGAGAGTTTAAAAAGTGAGTGGTGGTAGTTGTATATGTGAAGGCATTTTCCAGATATCGACCAAAATGTGGACAAGGGTGACCCAGAACATCATCTGTTGGATACCGCCAATTTATTTATATATGTACCTGCCAAGATTTTAAGGGTTTTTATTTCGCCCTGCAGAACTTTTTTAATTTTCTTCTACTTAATATGGTAGGTGTCACAACCATTTTATAAAGTTTTTTCTAAAGTTATATTTCCGTCAATAAAACAATCCAATTACCTTACCACATTTCATCCCTTTTTTCGTATTTGGTATAGAATTATGGCATTTTTTTCATTTTTCGTAATTTTCGATATCGAAAAAGTGGGCGTGGTCATAGTCGGATTTCGTTCATTTTTCATACCAAGATAAAGTGAGTTCAAGTAAGCACGTGAACTAAGTTCATTAAAGATATGCCGATTTTTGCTCAAGTTATCGTGTTAACGGCCATGCGGAAGGACAGACGGACGACTGTGTATAAAAACTGGGCGTGGCATCAACCGATTTCGCCCATTTTCACAGAAAACAGTCAACGTTATAAAATCTATGCCCGTACCAAATTTCAAAAGGATTGGTTAGTTTTTGTTCGAATTATGGCGTTAAAAGTATCCTAGAAAAATTAAATGAAAAAGGGCGGAGCCACGCCCATTTTGAAGTTTTCTTTTATTTTTGTATTTTGTTGCACCATATCATTACTGGAGTTGAATGTTGACATAATTTACTTATATAATATATTAAAAAAAATTTTTTTTTAAAAGTAGGCGTGGTCCTTCTCCGATTTTGCTAATTTTTATTGAGCGCAAATATAGTAATAGCAGTAACGTTCCTGCCAAAGTTCATCATGATATCTTCAACGACTGCCAAATTACAGCTTGCAAAACTTCTAAATTACCTTCTTTTAAAAGTGGGCGGTGCCTAGCCCATTGTCCAAAATTTTACTAATTTTCTATTCTGCGTCATAAGTTCAACTCATCTACCAAGTTTCGTCGCTTTATCTGTCTTTTGTAATGAATTATCGCACTTTTTCGGTTTTTCGAAATTTTCGATATCGAAAAAGTGGGCGTGGTTATAGTCCGATATCGTTCATTTTAAACAGCGATCTGAGATGAGTGCTCAGGAATCTACATACCAAATTTCATCAAGATACCTCAAAATTTACTCAAGTTATCGTGTTAACGGACGGACGGACGGACGGACGGACGGACGGACGGACGGACGGACGGACGGACATGGCTCAATCAAATTTTTTTTCGATCCTGATTATTTTGATATATGGAAGTCTATATCTATCTCGATTCCTTTATATATGTACAACCAACCGTTATCCAATCAAACTTAATATACTCTGTGAGCTCTGCTCAACTGAGTATAAAAATATAAATTGACAGCACAAATATCAAAACAAATCGATAACGCGATTGAGTGAAGTGAGCAAATGCAAGTGGCTACAATAACTGGATGTGCCATGAAAACGTGCAGCGAAAACGCCAGCGACATATCACGCCCGATCACATCACATTCACGTACTCAGAAGTGTCCAAAATGTCAAAAAAGCCAGTCAGACAGTTAACCAGTTAAGCAGGCAGTCAATAATACAGTAAAGCTTAGCAAAGGACTTAAACGCGCAACTTCATCATCCATCTAGATTTTTTGGTTGGTCGGCGCGACGTTGGACAAAGCAATGCGACAGCGGGAGGTAGACGATGGGATCACATGCAGATGAGCAGAGCCAGGAGGTTTTATTTTTTAGACTATCGCTAAAATTACAAGCAATCTTTTGTCGCCGTGTTGCAAAAGCACTAAAACGCATGTGAGAAGAAAATAACAAAAGAAATAGAAAAGGAAATGTTACCGAGAATAATGTAAACAAGTAGTAGCAGTGGAACCGGGAGTGTGAGTGGCAGTGGGGATGTGAGTGAGATTGGAAGTGGAAGTGGGATAAGAATTGGGGACGGGAGTGAAAGCGGGAATAAAAGTAGAAGTTGGACGGCGAGTGTGAGAGCGATAGTGGGAATGGGGGCGAGAAAGAGAGTGTTATTGGAAGGTGAGAGTAAAAATGAGAGTGCTAGTAGTACTGAGATTGGAAGTGGTTGCGGCATTGAGAGCGATAGGGGTATTTATAGTAGGAGACGAAGCGATAGTTATAATGTGAGTGACAGTTGTGTCGGGAGAGGTAGTGTGGGTGGGAGCGGGAGGGGCGTGGGAGTTGAAGTGGAGTGGGAATAGCAATGGGAGTAGAAGTAGTAATGGTAGTGGAAGTTCAACTGGGCTGGGTGTGCGAGTGGTAGTTGGAGTGGGAGCTAGAGTTGTAGTGGCGGTGTGGGTGGAAGTGTTAGTGGTACTGGGACTGGAAATAATTGCGGGACTTATAGTGGGAGTGATATGGTAGTCGGGGAAGAAGCGAGAGTAGTGGTGAGTGGTGTTGGGCGTCGAAGTGGGGGTTGTAGTGAAAAGGGGAGTGAAAGTAGAAGTAGTAGTGGTAGTGGAAACTTAATTGGGCGAAAGAGCTAGATGGGGCATCGGAGTGCGAAACGAAGCAGAAACCAGGGTAGGATTGAGGTTGGAAGGGAGAGAGCAGTACGATTGGACGAGACAGCAAAAAAGTGAGAGTATAAGCGGGAACACGTTTTAGAAACTTCATTACACACGATTACAACCAGCAAATGAAAAGCACTTAAACCACGCTTTGGACTCTCTATCAACAACCAGCATTGTTATCACCTGATTCTTACTGCACACCACTTTACCAGTATGCGCCTGGATTTGTTTTGATGCCACAAACGATATGCCAACAATGATGCCACAAATTCAGTAGCAACAAGCGCATAAATGGGATCTTATATCGACGAGTCTGTGGGAGCTGCATGATGCAGGATGAAGACTGCTAATCTCTCGCTTTGCATCTGCAAAAGGGTGATGCAATCAAGAACGATGTTTTTTGTATGCAAGCTCTATACTCCTGCAGTTTGCTTACTTTGATAAGCATTCAATGTGCAATTGTTTTTCGTCATACCATTGAACTCCTGCTGTTGTTAGTTCTTTCCAGCATTTAAATATGCTTTTTGTTTTATTTTCGATGCATCTTGAAATTCAATTGAATTTCCATGCTGAAAGTGAACTTCTCATTGTCTTGTCTTATGACCTTTGCAAATCACGTGCAACAGCAAAACACAAAGAACAATAATAAGGAACAGTAAGCAGTTTTCATGCACTACGCTGGCATGACATAAATTTGATTTCCTTTAACTAACCAAGTCGCGTTTGCTTTTCAAGATCAACATGATCATCATTATGATCAGCGTGACGTTATCGCAATGATGCCAATTCACAGCAGGATTGCCCATAAAGCTGTTTAAGAGGTTTTGAAAGTTGTCGATAAAAAAAGATTAGATGGAACCGAAATGAAAAATGAGTGAAACACTTAAAATGCAAGGGGTGTTGTAACTTTTGCTGCCTTTGTGTATATTTTTTGTGCTTGCGTAAGACATGATTTAGCGTTTTTAAGAACTTTGCTTTGTTGCTTTCTTGGTGACTCCGATGTACAAACTTGTCCCCATTGCAGCTTAAAAATGGCCTAACTCATGAACTTTTTGAAAAATGTCCTATTTCGTGAATTTTTTAAAGGAAATACATGATTATAAATATTATTTTAAGAAATCAATAAATTATTTACGCCCAAGTGCTGTACAGAAAGCTTTCTTATCAACTCATAGTAAGCTTATCATGAAGGGTTTAATTCTACAACTTTGAGTTTTATAATAAACATTGAGTCAGTGGAAAATAGTAAACTGCTAGCTCAAAAAACCTATATTTAATGTTGCATTATTCAGCAGCAAAATAGCCATATGTTACTCTTGTAAATATGCTTCACTAGTATAATTTTTATGGGGTTTTCACTCCGAATCATCGCAGCTTCCGATTTATTAAGACTTCGGATTCCCATTGTGGATCCGATTTATTTCAAAGGAAGTCAATCGGTGAAAAAGGTAAGTGAACAAGTATACCTGCATTATATCCGAATAGTAAACAAACATGCATATAACAAGTAAGGAAAGCTAAGTTCGGGTGTAACCGAACATTGCATACTCAGCTGAGAGCTTTGGGGACAAAATAAGGGAAAATCACCATGTAGGGAAATGAACCTAGGGAAACCCTGGAATGTGTTTGTATGACATGGGTATTAAATGGAAGGTATTAAAGAGTATTTTAAAAGAGAGTGGGCCATAGTTCTATAGGTGGACGCCATTTCGGGGTATCTCAAAAAAGGTGGACCAGGGGTGACTCTGGAATGTGCTTGCATGATATGGGAATCAAATGTAAGGTGTTAATGAATATTTTAAAAGGTCGTGGGCCTTAGTTCTACAGGTCGATGCCTTTTTGAGATATCGCCATAAAGGTGGACCAGGGGTGACTCTAGAATGTGTTTGTACGATATGGGTATAAAATTAAAGGTATTAATGAGGGTTTAAGAGGGAGTGCCCCTTAGTTGTATATGTGAAGGCGGTTTCGAGATATCGAACAAAATGTGGACCAGGGTGACCCAGAACATCATCTGTCGGGTACCGATAATTTATTTATATAAGTACTGCCACGAACGTACTCCTGACAAAATTCCAAGGGCTTTTGATTTCGCCCTGCAGAACTTTTTCATTTTATTCTACTTAATATGGAAGTTGTCACGCCCATTTTACAAAGCGTTTTCTAAAGTTATATTTTGCGCCAATAAACCAATCCAATTACAGTATTTCATCCCTTTTTTCATATTTGGTATAGAATTATGGCATTTTTCATTTTTCGTAATTTTCGATATCGAAAAAGTGGGCGTGGTCATAGTAGGATTTCGGCCATTTTTTATACCAAGATAAAGTGAGTTCAGATAAGTACGTGAACTAAGTTTAGTAAGATACAGCGATTTTTGCTTAAGTTATCCTGTTAACTGCCGAACGGAAGGACAGGCGGTCGACTGTGTATAAAAACTGGGCGTGGCTTCAACCGATTTCGCCCATTTTCACAGAAAACAGTTATTTATTTTATTATTATTTATACAAAGATTGGTAAATTTTTCTTCGACTTATGGCATTAAAGTATTCTAAACAAATTAAATTAAATAGGCGGAGCCACGCCTATTTTGAAATTTTCTTTTATTTTTGTATTTTGTTGCACCATATTATTACTGGAGTTGAATGTTGACATCATTTACTTATAAACTGTAAAGATATTAAATTTTTTGTTAAAATTTGACTTTTAAAAAAAGTTTTTTTTTGAAAGTGGGCGTGTTCGCCATCCTATTTTGCTAATTTTTATTTAGCTCACATATAGGAATAGGAGTAACGCTCTTGCCAAATTTCATCGTGATATCTTCAACAACTGCCAAATTACAGCTTGCAAAACTTTCAAATTTCCTTCTTTCAAAAGTGGGCGGTGCCACGCCCATTGACCAAAATTTTACTAATTTTCTATTTTACATTATAAGTTCAACCCACCTACCAAGCTGCATCGCTTTATCCGTCTTTGGTAATGAATTATCGCACTTTTTCGGTTTTTCGAAATTTTCGATATCGAAAAAGTGGCCGTGGTTATAGTCCGATTTCGTTCAATTTACATAGCGATCTGAGACGAGTGCCCAGAAACATACGTACCAAATTCCATCGAGATACCTCAAAATTTACTCAAGTTATCGTGTTTACGGACCGATGGACGGAGGGATGTACGGACATGGCTAAATAAATTTATTTTTTCGCCCAGATCATTTTGATATATAGAAGTCTATATCTATCTCGATTAGTTTATGCCGTTACGGATTACCATTATGCGAACAAAGTTAATATACTCTGTGAGCTCTGCTCAGCTGAGTAAAAAAATATTCATTGAGCTGTGGCTGTATGCTGGCATTGCACTCCATTGACATACAGACATACATATAAACAAGCAGGCGCAGCATTAGCTGACCGCCTGCGCTAATCAATTAACAATCACACAATGCTGCTGTGTTTATCAAACGCTTTGCTTAAATACTTTATGCCGACGATTCGAGGTAACCGAAACTAGTTCGATGCAGTTGAACAGTTCGTCGCTGAAAAAGTACTTAAGCATGGCATTTTTAAGGTAGATTATGAAGAAATTAGTGATAAAGTGAAAGTGTTGTATAAAATTGAAATAACATATGTACAGAAATAGAATAGAAGTGATTTATGTTACCAGATTGTCACAACTACAAAAAATAGTGTCTTTCGGGATGAGACTTAGATTCAGAGTTTATTGCAAAGATATATAAAAGTCGTCTTCGGCGACACCAGTCCATTAAGTTTGCGGATGTTTCTTCAATGCCAAAAAAGACCTTTGAATGTGATCTACGTGTGATCTGTGTGTGATTTGGTAAGCTTTATAGAAAGTCGATTATGCTAAAGCAAAAAAAAATATCAAAAAATTGGCTAATGCAATAGCGTAGTATAAAATAAATATGAACGCAAATTATTTATTCATTTTGTTTTTGGATTTTAATACACCATGAAGGCTGCAAAGGGAGTATCATGCACACACAAAGTCATACTATTCTAATGCTTAGTTGCAGTTTCTTTTAAAGTTTGCTTTTGATCCAAAATTGGGATTGATGGACCCAATATGTGGCTCCGTTTTCAGTAGTACAATATATACCTACTTGTCATTTAATCTACTCGTCCCCAGGACAAACACCTTCCTTGATATCTCATTTAAGATCCTGTCAAGCAAATTGTGCGATAAGCCCACTTGAATCCGACCTGGTCAATCTACCATCGCCCAGATTTTCACTATGCACTAAATCTTAGAAAAAAAAACGAATGGACACACGTCACCTCTTCGTCAATTTTAAAGCCGCATTCGACATCATGAAAAAGAGCTGCCTCACATCCGCCAATAATAATATTTATTTGGTCTAGGTAGGCAATTGAAACGGAAAGACCTCTCTCGACAAACGAAACGAACCATTCCCTACAAGTCACTTATCGTACCCGTCATGATACATGCCGCAAGAGCATGGTCCATGACAACATCAGATGAGGCAGCTTTGGGAGTGTTCGAGAGAAAAGTTCTTCGAAAGATTTACGGATCTCTACGCATTAGTGATGACGAGTACCGCAGAAGTTTTAATGAATAGCTGTACGAGCTTTACGCAGACATCAACATAGTGTAGCTATTTGAAACGTAGCAGCTACGCTGGCTAGGCCATATTATTCGAATAAAAGATGATGTTCTGCCTAAGAAAGTCCTTTTTATCAGAATCTGGCTAAGAAAGTAATGTTATTGAAACCCGCCTGTGGAAGCAGAGGAAGGGCGAACTGCAGCAAACCTATTGTGCGTTATTTTGTTTTACTAATTTCTTTCTTAGCAAAATCGCAATAACGCCAAGTCAGCTAATAGCGTGCCATCACCTTTCACTGAAATCGCCTTGTAAAAATTCATGGTAAAAATTGCAAGGTCGAGCAACTTACAAAATTTTGTTAATTTTTAGCTTTGAAGAAGCTTAAATTAAAAAAAAAAACAAGTAAGGAAGGCTAAGTTCGGGTGTAACCGAACATTACATACTCAGCTGAAAGCTATGCAGACAAAATAAGGGAAAATCACCATTTATCAAAATGAACCTAGGGTAACCCTGGAAAGTGTTTTTATGACATGTGTATGATACACTGATAAACAGTGTATCAAACGAAAGGTGTTAATGAGTATTTTAAAAGGACGTGGGCCTTAGTTCCATAGGTGGATGCCTTTTCGAGATATCGCCAAAAAGGTGGACCAGTGGTGATTCTAGAATTTGTTTGTACTGTATGGGTATCAAACGAAAGGTGTTAATGAGTATTTTAAAAGGGCGTGGGCCTTAGTTCTATAGGTGGACGCCTTTTCGAGATATCGCCAAAAAGGTGGACCAGGGGCGACTCTAGAATATGTTTGTACGATATGGGTATAAAATGAAAGGTGTTAATGGGTAGTTTAAAAGGGCGTGGGCCTTAGTTCTATAGGTGGACGCCTTTTCGAGATATCGCCATAAAGGTGGACCAGGGGCGACTCTAGAATTTGTTTGTATGATATGGATATAAAATTAAAGGTGTTAATGAGTATTTTAAAAGGGAGTGGTGGTAGTTGTATATGTGAAAGCGTTTTCGAGATATTGACCAAACTGTGGACCAGGGTGACCCAGAACATCATCTGTCGGATACCGCTAATTTATTTATATATGTCATACCACGAGCAGTATTCCTGCCAAGATTCCAAGGGCTTTTGATTTTGCCCTGCAGAACTTTTTCATTTTCTTCTACTTAATATGGTAGGTATCACACCCATTTTGCAAAGTTTTTTTCTAAAGTTATATTTTGCGTCAATAAACCAATCCAATTACCATATTCATCCCTTTTTTCGTATTTGGTATAGAACTTTTTTTTTGTAACTTTCGATATCGAAAAAGTGGGCGTGTTCATAGTCGGATTTCGGCCATTTTTTACACCAATGCAAAGTGAGTTCAGATAAGTACGAGAACTGAGTTTAGTCAAAATATATCGATTTTTGCTCAAGTTATCGTATTAAGGGCCGAGCGAAAGGACAGACGGAAGACTGTAAAAAAACTGGGCGTGGCTTCAACCGATTTCGCCCTTTTTCACAGAAATCAGTTATCGTCCCAGAATCTAAGCCCCTACCAAATTTCACAAGGATTGGTAAATTTTTGTTCGACTTATGGCATTAAAAATATCCTAGACAAATTAATTGAAAAAGGGCGGAGCCACGCCCATTTTGAAATCTTCTTTTATTTTTGTATTTTATTGCACAACGTCATTACTGGAGTTGAATGTTGACATAATTTACATATATACTGTAAAGATATTGAACTTTTTGTTAAAATTTAATTTAAAAAAAAAATTTGTTTAAAGTGGGCGTGGTCGTTCTCCGATTTTGCTAATTTTTATTAAGCGTACATACAGTAATAGGGGTAATGTTCCTGTCAAATTTCATCATGATATCTTCAACGACTGCTAAATTACAGATTGCAAAACTTTTAAATTGCCTTCTTTTAAAAGTGGGCGGTGCAACGACCGTTGTCCAAAATTTAACTACTTTTCTATTCTGCGTCATAAGGTCAACACGCCTACCAAGTTTCATCGCTTTATCCGTCTTTGGTAATGAATTATCGCATTTTTTCGGTTTTTCGAAATTTTCGATATCAAAAAAGTGGGCGTGGTTATAGTCCGATATCGTTCATTTTAAATAGCGATCTGAGATGAGTACCCAGGAACCTACATACCAAATTTCATCAAGATACCTCAAAATTTACTCAAGTTATCGTGTTAACGGACGGACGGACGGACGGACATGGCTCAATCAAATTTTTTTTGGATACTGATGATTTTGATATATGGAAGTCTATATCTATCTCGATTCCTTTATACCTGTACAACCAACCGTTATCCAATCAAAGTTAATATACTCTGTGAGCTCTGCTCAACTGAGTATAAAAATTTACACATATTTTAATGTTTTGTTTCAAACAAAAACAAGTTTGAATTTTTACGTTTCTTCGGTGTGACCAATGAATTTTAAATAAGAACATTTTTCTACCTCGTAGGGTTCATTGCCTTCAGCAAAAATGTTGTTATATATAAAATGTCTGACAATATATTCAGGATAAAATTTGCTAGAACTTTAAATTCGTTTTGATATGATTTTAAATATTATGGCACATCCGGATGCTTAGTAACTTTGTGGCCAAAGCTGTTTGCTATTTTGACGTCTATGTTTTCGATATTAGACAAACCTTTATACATATTTGCGTAAAGTTATCTAAATTTTAACGGACGGATTGACGAACGGATGAATATGGTACAATCAAAATGTCGCATGTCGCCTTGTCCGTCCTTATGTCAAGTTGTTTAAATTATTCCCAATTTATTAAATAAATTATAAATTAAAAATTGCTTTAAATAAATGTTTTCATATATTTAAAGCAATAAGGACAGCCCCCGCTTAACTCATACAAAATCTTTTTTGCTGTTGATAACTTTTTATATAATTAATTAATTTTTATATAAATACCTTTATATCTAACACGAGATTTAATAATTTTCCAACCTCCCCAAAGTAATAACTAAATCTACATAATATGCTTCAGGCTATTAACTTAAGTTATTAATATTCACATAAAGGTGTTTCCAATTCGCGCTAGATACAGCCTACTCAACATTTTTGCACAGATCATAATTACTATACCAGCTACATTAGCCGCCTACGTAATTTTCATATTAGCTACAGCAAAAAAAATGTTAGCCGTTTTTAAGCACGCGCTCAAAGCCCACGCATTAAGAGTTGACAACATCTATTAGATTTGTATATACATTAGGCTGGTGCTTATGCAACAAGTTATCGATTTTTTTACTTTCTCAGTCGCTTCAACCGATTGGAGATCATTAAGGGGTGCTGCACTAAATGCCTTTTCAATCGCATTTTGAACTTGCACCCATGTTATGTTAGTCGGGAAGTCTCCTAAACAGTTGACTACATTCTTCGATGTTATATCCCCGGAGAAATTTTCAAAGCAAATTACTTGCGGGATATGCTTTTTTGTTAGGAGTATCAGCTCAGGTTTTTTTGTGACAGTCCTCCTGCTTGTAGTTACGGCTTCTGCCATAGTTATGTGGTTTTAAGAGTCTTTGAAAAAGTTCTCTGTGGTGCTGATGACAAGCTCGGGACAACATTGCCTTTAATAATTAGCACAAGCTGCTGGTTTTTCCATTTTTTTGGGAACAATACATCATTCAGACATGCATTATACATATCCAGCACAACTTCTGGAAGCATTTTTGCAAATTTCTTTTACGGCGTTTGCTATAATGCCAGAGCTCTCTGGGGTCTTATTATTTTTCAAGTTTCTTACTACAAGCTGTAACTCTGCTGATACATATGGTGGAGATTCTTCAAGTGTGCTTATGTTGAAGTCACTACCTTATCTTATTTCGTGTGTGGCTTTTACTATTTTATCAATTTCAGCTGTATCCGTCTCTGGTTTCGCATCCTTGCCCTAATCTTATTAAGCTCTTTTTTGTAACATATGCCACAAGGGCCCCTGTTGACATCTTATCGAAGCTCATCCCATTATCACTTGTTGCTGTTGGGAAAAGCGGCCTTCGCGTGCTTTTTATCTTACTTCTATAACTCTGCTTCGATAGTAGCTTGTCACAAACGTCTGGCCTTAGTATGTAAATGCTGTACACTCAGGGAAAAAACATTGTAAAATCAATGAAAACGTGCTTAATCCAAGCAAAAACGTATTTAAAAGTGACGTAAATATGAAAATTTTTATTTTAAAAATGTGCATTATAAAGTTGTAAAATCAAGTAAAAAGATATTTGATTTAAACATTTTCCAATTTCATTTTAAATACATCACGATTTTGAATCAAAAATGATCACATTTAATTTAAAAATTTTCCTTTTTGATTCAAGCATGGGTTTTGTTAATTTAAGTAACAAACGCATTTGATATAAAAATATTTATATTTAAATCAAATATGAGTTATATCGAATCAAACACCTAAATTGTTGAATTAAAAATGCACGTATTCATTTTGATAATGAAACATTTTACTTTTTCGACTTCACCACACTTTATTTATTCACCTTTTTTAAGCCATACAAAAATTGTTAGTTATAATCAAAAACTTAAATCTAAAATCGTACTATCAAAAATGCCTTATTATAATTTTATCATATTAAATTCGGCATTTAAATGAAATGAGCTACATATATATTTATATATAATAAAGTTATGTGTATTATTCAAAGAAGTTAAGATAATCAAAACTGATCAAAACATCACATGTCTATTGTTTTGTTACAGAATAAATACATGATAAATACAACGTTTAAAGATATTTTGGTTCTGCGTATGTTTTGCCATTATTTATAGAATATAAATGTAATGGTTGACTTGTAAACATAGATATATTTATAACTTTTAAAACGTCTTCTTTCAAGCCAACTTCATAGGAATGAAAATGTTGGTCGAAGCTTTTAATATATATAGGATAGCATATAATATAAAGATTATTATTTTGATACAGAAATGATTTAATTTTGAATAATTCAGAATTATTGTGAGAACATAAATAATAATTGCTTTTATAATAAGTGCCTTTATAATGTACTTCATTTAACAACATTACAGTTTTAAAATTAATGGGTTGATTGATATTTATTTTAAAAAAAAATTCCTCTTTTGTTAAATCTAGAATTTCATAGCTTTTATAACTAATAATTGATTCAAATGATTTTTCATTATCTAACAAAAATTTAGAAAATTTTATACTTGACTTTATTGCTATAGAATATGGAGGATTAACTCGCGAAGTAATGCTGTTAAAATATACTTTAGCTTCTTTATGATTCGCTTCGAAACGCATACTCCAAATATATTTAAGAGGTCCGCAGTTTTTAATAGCTGTGGGGTAGTGCACAAGAAAATGATGTTTGGGCTTTAATGTCCCAAAAAGCCGAATATGAATAGAGTGATGCGATTTAATTAGCTCTTCCAAGACAACCAGCTCTTCAGTAGCAATTTGAGGTTTTAATATGTATTCTATTATTTGCGTTAAAATTAAAAAAAAACTTCCAGTGCTCGTTATCGCGTGGTGTTAAGTCGCCTATCATTAGGGGTAAAAAATGAATAAAACATGCCACTTCAGATGGGGACATTTTTAAATTATAATTACTTAATCTTCCGGCTTCTAAAGGGGGAGATTTATTGCCTATTTCTATTTCGCCAAACTGAAAAAATTGTTTTCTACTGTTAATAATATCGAGTGTTATGACTTCGTCTTTAATCAAATTTAGCAAAACATTACAAACATCATATATGCAAACTCCTTCGAAAACATCATGCATTAAATCAGATGTAAAATTTTCAGTCACACTAAAATATTTTAAGTTATCAAAAACGCAAACTTCCCTTATTCCTGTTTCCTGATAATTATTTTCTGATAAGTCTTTGTAATAGTTCTCTTCATTTCTCAAAGCTTCTTGCTCCTCTGATACATCGCTTCTCATTTGGTCTTTTGTTCTAGTGCAAACACGACAGAATCTCTTAGAATTGAATGATTGAACAAACCCCATTATGCTATTAACGGCTAAATTGTCTCCTATTAATAAACCTAGTACAAAATGAACTTTTTTACTTTCATTTTCCGTCACAATTTCAATACCTTCTTCAAGGAGCTTTAACTCATGTACAAGGTATAGAAATGAGTTCTCAACACCGCTGGATTTAACTGTTTTTGTTGAAATGAAAGCTCCATGGAAAATGTACTGTAGTTTGGACAACAGGTGTTTTGGCATTGATGGAAAACTATAATAATATCCACATATCGAGTACGTATGACTGCCGAGAGCATTGTTGATTTGGAAATCATCAAAATAAAGAATGTATGGTATAACTAATTCAGATTGAATTTTATCTTTTCGTGCTTTAAATATTCTGCCGCTGACAAAGTTTTGTATACTACTTTCTTTTAAGTATTTTTCTGTATTCTGTAATGTGCTCTGCAAAAGGCATGGAATCTCGAAAATAGCTTTGAACTGAAAATTTAATGGCATAATGTATACGTCGAATGATTTAGGAGCTAAGGTTGGGATACCGTATTTTGTTGCTTCAGTAACAGATTCTTTGATGGTGATAGTCTTTGGATGTTCATATAAGTTAAATTCCTTTAATATATTAAAGAGTCTATACTCAGAGCTTATATCCTGAAAAGGGTTTTTGCAAAATTCTAGTAGTAGTTGCAAGTCATCATTAATATCACTAATAGCCTCTGAGTTTAATACATTATGTATAATAAAGGATATAGACGAAATTAGAGAAGATACTATAGACTGAATATCGATTACTTGTTTTCGTGGCAAATTGTTTTGAGCATACAAACTTAAAGATAAATACAACGCCTTCTTCTTTTAGTTTCATTAACAATATTTTGCACTGATAAATTAGCACCATCTTGTGTTTCCGTTTCTGTACTTGAACTATTACTTAAAATCGGTAACAACATATCTTCCGTTGGAGCTACGTTTTGTGCGGATGTGCTTTCAAATTTTGTATGAATATTTTGCAAATGATTGCGAAAAGAAGAAAATTTTGTGAATAATTGATTGCAGTTATCTTGCTTACAACGCAGTCGTAAAAGTTTCGTAGAAAGCTTATGATATACTTTAAAATGACATATTAAGGCGTCAGCTTCTGAAAAACTTTTGTCACACTTAAAGCAAAAAAACATTTTGAACGAATTAATTATTTGTCATAAAACTCAAAAGGGACGTCACGTTTGCCGACTTGCAGTCATATGAAGTATAAATTTCAAAAAAAAAAGTGTTGTATGAAAGTCCAAGAAGTTTCACATGCCTGAGGATATTTTAGAGAAAGTGTGTGAAAGATTTTGAAACAGATATCTAAACATTCTAGAAAGGACTTAAATTTATATAATGTTTTATCAAAATATATATAAAATTCTATAATATCTTCCTCAACTATTCCTTCGACAATTATGAAAGGCTGTATTGTCATTCCTACAGAGTAGTACATACTTATTAACTCAGTAATTTTTCTTTCGTAATCGTTGATTGAAGTTAATAGCAAAACAAAGCTTTCTTGTGCGTCTGCTATTGTGGCCTTTTTCCTTATTTTCCCGCACGAACTTTGAAACCTCGACGAAGGTGGAAGAACTCCATTTAGAAGCGTTGTAAGAATGTAGTCTTGTGTATCTAAAAAAAAAACATAAATTAACGTAAGCGCATGGATTTTGTAGTGTTTTGTTTTTGTTTCATTACACTTGATCAGCCTTTATGTACCTTTTTTCGTTGAAGCTTTAGCGAGAGAAAAGAGCTGCTTGCAAAAATCGTTGTGTAGATTAACTTCATAAAAGCGTTGTATTTTTTCGGTAAAAATTTCCCATTTCGAATATAAACAATTCTCCTTACCAGGATACATGATCTTAAAATCAAGGTATATCTGCAATGTGTGGATGTGTTGCTGGGAAATTCAAACTAAGTATGTATGTATGTATTTTCATAGTTACCAGTTCAGGAGACCGCGAATCAGTATATTTCGGCCAGGTTCGGAGAAAATCAATATTTGTTAGTCCTTTTAAGTCATTCTGTCTCAAGTTAAATGTTTTTTGCCATTTATCTTTGACTTCATTCCAATCAGCAATGCTTCTACTGAGAGATGTTTTCAATGCTCTACATATAGTAACATCAATTTCAGGAACTTCGTCATTTTCGGGGGGGGGGGGGGGGGGCCCCAGTATTATCACTAGCAGGTGATGGTGTGTTTTGCTCAAAGCACATGCTCTTCCTTTTCTTACTGCGTTGGTTAACATATTTCCCATATAACTTTTCACTAGGGCATTTTTTACCCTTGCGCGGAATATAATAGTATTCCTGGCAAATTAGAAAAACAGGTGGCAGAATTAGTTATATTTTTTAATCAATTTTATAATAAATATATTACCCGAGCACCATTTTCGTTTGGAAAGAGATTTATAATCTGCTCGAGCAAATTTGCAAAATCCTTGGCTTTTAGTATAATGTCATTTGCTATAACTTCGTCAATAACTATGCTTATGAGGTCGTCACGGTTTCTGTTGGTCAAATGTTGATTTTTTTTGTAGGATTCTAATAAAAGCTTCCCCTTGCAAGTTTGTTGGAGTAAACTTAGTAAATCCTTGTTCAAGAAAGGATAGTTATTAGGGGTATTTAGATCGAAAATAATTTATTAAACTTACTTTGTTGAGACAGTGAGGCGAAGAAGATGATTGACTTGACGGCATAAAGTTATTACTTTGTAACCATTCAGTTACTTTGCTTGGCATCGACATGGTTTCATCATCTATTCCATACTATTAACAAAATAAAATATGTGAACGGATAAAGATTTTTTAAGAATTTACCAACGTACATACGCACCTCTTTTTTCTTCCAAATAAATAATTTCTCTCTAAACTCTACACGTAGACCCAGCGGCGGAATGGCTTCCTGTAGGTCAGCAGCCTTTAGAAATTGCAGGCTTCTGAAAGTTATCTGCGAAGCTGCAGGTCGTTGTCAGATATATGTAATAATAGCAAGTTATTAGCTCGATACTAATATTTATTTGTTAAGTAATTACTCACCTTTTAGGAATGGCAAAACGTCGACCAAATCAAACTCTTTCAGCAGCTCTACCAACTTCTCCTCATCCTGATTGTCAACAATTTGTGTGGTAGTAACAACTACTCCTTCTAAATTTGTACACACTTCTTCAGATTCCACGTCCTCGAAATTATAAATAAAATCATCAATTTGCAACGAGTTGTTCATTTTGTTCACAATATATCAAGCAAAATCCACAAAATAAATTTTTTGTCAGAACGGACAGCAAATAAAATCAACTAAACTCAGCAAACTGCTTCTTCTTACTTATGCATGAGCCATACTTTTAAATATGAACATGTTAAAAATAAAGACGTTTATGTTTGAACTAAAGTGGTACATTTTTGATTCAAGTATGGAACGTTGTAATCGCACGCAATTTTTAAAATGAATATGTCAATATTAGAATTAAAAATGCAACATTATTAATTCAAATATGAAACATTTTAAAATCTAAAATACACTTTAATTTTAAAAATGACATATTTAATTTAAAAATATTTTGATTTGTTTTGAAAATCTTCATTTTTAAAATAATAATGTCCCCGTTAAAAACGTGCATGTTAAAAATAAAAATTTTATTTTTGATTTTAAAATGCAATTTTTCTCTGAGTGTAATCTTAGGCAGTCTCGTCTAATCTCTTCCATTTCCTCTGTCCACTAATAAACAGATTTTTCCGCTGTTTATTTGCTAGACTTGGCATAGATTTCCTGCATGGATGTTTGACTTCATGCATAGTAGTTTCAACACGCTCTTCAGCACATGATTCAAAACGCTATCTGCAATTTTATTTATTTATTTTTTTCAGGAGGATCACCCTAAAAAGCATGCATGGGTATGTATGTGTACTCTCTCAGGTGCAGCATCAAAATAGAATTTCGACATATTCCTTTAGCAATTCTCGATAGTATGAAAGATACAATTATTGTTTAGCTCGCTTTACACTCCTCCAACTAGATACATTTTTTTGAGCTATAGAAGTGTCTCCTTTATTATATTTTAGCTTGACACTTTGACACCTGAAGGTAAAATGCCTTAATAGTAAATTGTCATTAATTTTGATTGCAGCCAAATAAAGCTATTCAACGGTGACAATGAGACGGCAAAATGAAAACAAAATTCAAGGACAGCAACAATATAAACTTAAAATATCACAGTTGCCTGCAGGCGCATTACTGACGCTTCGTGGTAAAATGCATGACAATGTTATTTAGTGAGAATCAGCAGACGAAACAAGAGGCTAATATGGTTGTAAAGAATTTATAAAATATTGCGTATAATAGTCATTAATTTAAAAAAAAAAAATTATAAAGTCTATACCATGTGCGTATCACTAGCGAATCATATGCGTACGTACTAGTCCAACATCAAAATCAAGCTCGTTTTGATATAAACAAATCATATAGAGTCAAGTCGATGTGACTAATATTAAAATATTTTCACTAACATATCAAACCTGTCACTAGGCTCCCAGACTCATCCTAAGTGTACATCCTATAAGGCAGGTGATTTAAAAAGCCAGTATTGAAATTAAAACTCTCCTCTAGCTATAGCAGTAGCCAGGAACCATGTCCCCGCAACAATATTCTGATGACTCTATTATCATGCCTATAATTAAGCCTTTTCGGTGCTTATTTCACAAATCTTTAGTGCATAGGCTGAAATGTTAAATATGTTTTAGTACATATTTTGTAATTTTATTAGAATCTGTTTCATAACAAATAGATTAATCATCGCTTAAAAATCGGTAACATGCCGATAACAAATTCGTAACACTTCGATAAGAAACCGATAGCTTTCGGAAACACATCGATAACTTTTTGATAAAAAATCGATAACTTTTCCATAACAAAATTGAATGCGCTTCGGTAAAATATTGATAAACAAATTGTTAACAAAATATCGTTATGACAAATTGGTTAGGCTTCGATAGCAAATATATAACTTTCTGTAAAGAAATCAATAGCTTTTCGATAAAAAATGGATTAATTAATTTTTAAAAAGGTCGGTACACTCCAATAAAAATTGGCATCACTCAGATAAGAAATACATAGCTTTCGATAAAAAACCGATAGCTTTTTAATAAAAAATCGATAACTTTTCAATAAAAATCGTTAGATAATTTATTGGTAACATATCAATAACTTTTCGATAACCAACTGAACAAGTTCCCATAAAAAATATATAACTTAAAAAAACGTAATTTTCCCATAATACGCCAACTACATGTTGATAATGCTTCGATAATATTTTAATAACAAATCAATATCGGTATGCTATTATATTGGTAATTTTCAACTACAAAAATCGAAATTCTTTTGATAACTAGTCGATAACTTTTCAATAAAAATCCGATATCTAATATTTAGCAAGTTTTGTAATATTTCGATAGCAAATCGACAACTTCCTTTCACGATAACACAAATCGTTTCCCTACATTGAGTTTCCCTTCAAAGGCTAATGCATATGGTTCTATCTTCCATATTATAACTAATTTCAAGAAGTTCTCGATAATATTAAAACTTCTGTTATTGCTCGAATAACTTATTAACAACACTACTACGATAGTAAATCTTCACAATTTAAAGAACGCGTACATCACTTATACCGCGTTAAATTCAAACTGATTTACTACTTCTTAGCTTGCGCTGTTTTTATACTCTCAGTTACCTCGTTCGCCTATTTCTAGCAATGTCAAGATATTCGCGAACAGCCTTCTCGATTAGTTGCTTATTTATTTCTCTCATGCCTCTTCATCTCATATTCACTATTGCCTTTATAAATATATATATATATATATATATATATATATATATAGCCATGAGAAAGGCTATATTACCATGCACATTATCAGAAAAATATACCCTAATGTTTGCAGTATATAACTATATGCGTGAATATGTAATTAATATCCCTGCAGCTGTACAGGTCTGAAGCAAGTGTGTCCTGCCACACACTGCTGACTTAAGGCTTCACTTTTTCCCAACATGCCACTGACTGCAAACATTAGGGTATATTTTTCTGATAATGTGCATGGTAGTATAGCCATGAGAAAGGGCTTAACGACGAAGTGGGTATCTTGCCACTGTTCAAACAACAGGTATGCGCTCTTTAACGCTGTGGACATGTATAAGTGGCTGTCTTCTATTTCATGTGCTTTCTTTGCTGTTGATGTTCTCCCCCCAAGTATAGGCTCCATCTACAAGAATCAGCAGTTTCCAGATTTCAAAGTAGTTTTTAAACTAGATTTTAGAAAACATTTAGCATTCGCCAAGAGCACGGAATATTTTTATAACATAAGTCCCGGTACCTTGATGGGGTTTTTCCTTTTGGTCGTTAAACAAATTCTGGCAATAATATGGAAAGATTTGGTCTTTTTGATGTCTTTATTGACCGGCCAGTTCAACCTTACCTTTCATCCTATCATAAAAACTTGCGAAGCGAAAATTATGTAACTATTTTGTTGTCCTCATTTTGTTGTCTAACTAAAAACCATTAACCTGCCTATCTATTTGATGATTGTGCAATATAAATGAATTCGCTTATGACATTCCTCAAATATTGCTTTAATAAAAAAATGTTCGCAAATACACTGTTGCAGAAATAATTACATGAAAATAAAAATCATAAATTTCATAGGCAAAAAAGTCGCATAAAAAATCACACGAATTCACGCCTTTTTATTACACCCGACTTTATTGCTTCTTCTACCAACAACTGAATTTGTTATTGCTTGTTTTTTGGTGCCAAGTTGTAAATTAAATGCAAGTCCTACTAAACGTTTAATGTTTTGCTGTTGTTGTTATATACATTACTTAATTCAACCAGCCACCTTTTCTTTGGCAAACATTTGTAAAGTTTGTTGCTTAAGTCTTTTGTAACACCAGTGCTGTAACGCCGCAATTGCATTTAAACAAAACATGACTTTATGAGCGCCTTTTTTAGCACTCATCCCCTTATTTCATTCGCTTTCATATTACTTTTTGTTAACACCCGCTTGCCATGCATACAACAACTATGCTATTGTTATTATTATTGTTTTTGTTGGCGTTATTGTATTTAATATTGTACATTTTTGGTGTTTATTGTAGAAAATGTTTTTTGTTGTCGTTTTTTTGCACTGTCATTTCGTTTATGGCGACTACGTCCTTTTGTTGTTGACTGTTTTTGTTATGTGGTGGCGCATCGTTCGTGTTGCTGACTGCTGATTCTGATTTTGATTCTGATTCCGCGACTGCCAACTTTTTTTGCATGTTGCTTATTTTCAGTTTTTGCCAGTTTTTGTGGCGGCGGCGCGTGATCGTGATAAACAACGAAGATCATTATCGTCATCATTATTTTATACCTGTCGTACAACTTTTTTTAATAATTTTGTTTTTTTGCGGGTGCTATCTTCAAGTACTTTGGATTCGTCGTTGTCACTTTTCTTACATTTTTGGAATTTTGTTTCTTTCACTTTTTAGTGCCACTGCTAAACGTACGGATTGATGGCGACAATGTCATCGCTTCATTTGGTGGAGGGAATATATTTAACGTGTTGCACGTCGCGAATTTAAATGATGCTTATTCGTTGCGCTTTGGTTATTTGTTGTAGTTGAAGTTCTGACTTGTCGCCGATATCTGCTAATATGTGAACAATTTTAGAATACGAAAAATGTTGATCGTGTTGATAAAATATTTCAGGTTGAAAGCCACATTTTCGTTGTTATTGTAGCGATAAAAATACTCCCCGAAGGTGTTTGGGAGTGTTATCGAAGTCGATGGTCCTTTGCCTGATATATATGCGGCACGTCCTGGTAACAAGCATCATTAAGGTACAAGGCAGACCACCTCGGTAACAATTTTACATGACCAGATTGAACCTTCAAGCCCATCATGGCCCCAAATTCCCGAAACTTGCTGTTGCCAGAGCCTCAGCTGCTAAAGAAACATAATGCGCAATGGGTAGCTGAGGTTGACAATGACGTTAGAGAAGCAATAAATTGCGCAGGTAACCCCCTGAATCATTTGGGTATTTTAGTCACCTCTTACGTCAGCCATACCTGCCGCGGGTATATTCTATGCACCTTGGCTTTTCTGAAAGTCGCGTTTGTTTATACTGATAAAATATGTTACTGTTCTTGGCCTATTCTCTTCACATCCTTCAAGAATACAATTTAATCCAATATCAAATTAAATAAAGTTCAGATCATTCTTCCGTCTACCCAATCACCACAAGCAGAGGTGTAAACTTTCTGTGATTCAAAGGGTTGTGTCTCTCCTACCCCTGGCGAATGCATATTTTGGCTGCGATAAGATAGTGATCCGTGTCGATATTGGGTCCTGGAGTCGCACGTAAATCTGAAACAGGTGAGGCACCCCGTACGTCTATTACAAAAAAGTTATTCAGCTTTGTGTATATTTTTATGCTTAAGCTAGGTGTGAGCAATGAGACCATGTTTCGAGCACCGGCGAAGTTGATAAGCCGCACTTAATTAGAGGAGGTTATATTGTGTAATCTGAGCTTTTCGACCGTAGGGTCAAAAACACTTTCCTTAGTCGCCCTGGCGTTAAAGTCGCAAAGCTTCACTTTTATGTCGTGTGGGGGGCAGCGCTAGTATGCCCGTTCTAGGCGCTCGTAAAATGCATCCTCCGCTTCAATGTACTTCACCTTCATCGCTGAACAGGCGCAGATGAATGGACTAATGAAAAAAATTTGATTTTATGCGGATAGCCGCGAAACGAAGTCTCTCCCACCACTAATTTTAATCGAAACTGCAAATATTTGCATGGCATATGCATATCACAGTTTCTAGTTGCACTTTTCCTTGCTTCGTCCATCGCACTTCTAAGATGGTGATAATGTCGACTTTTGCTTCCACAAGGAAATGAACCAGCCGGGCGGCGGCACCAATCTAATTAAGGAATTGGACATTTCATGTGCATGTTTTTAAATTGTAAGACTTTAATTATTTTCCGAGGTCGTTCCCTAAGGCTTCGTTGCTGTGTACATTGGAGTCTGATTTTACGTGGTGGGTCCCAAGTTCAGCGCTCAACCCACCCAGTACGATGAGGTATTTATGATACACATTTTTATAGGGAGCTGGTTGATCCAACACCCTCTTGCAGCCTCAACTTATGGCGATCAGACGCAGCTTATTTGGACGCAGTAGCCTAGCTAGCTGCTTATGTAATGAGTATTATTATAACCATTTGCCCACGCTAATGCAAGAGCTTAGGTAAAAACAACACAAAATGAATTAAACATTCATCAATCACTAGTGTAGTAGTTAAATTACAGTTTCCGAAAATAGTGCGGACGTAATGTGCGGATTTGGTTAACATGAAAAGAGTCACCAAAAAACACTTGTGAAACCGACATATAATCTGACGAATGCACACCCCACATGTACGGTTCTGCATTTAACGGGAGTCAACAATAAAGGCCAATGGAATTTTCATTGTTTCTAGCATCGTCATCTAAGTACGATGACAGCGAGTTGCTCATATGTAACGTGAATGCGATGAAATTGAAGCGCTGCATGAAAATTGTGGCATTACGATGAAGCGGATATGCATAGTTGTTGTTGCACACGTGAATTTTGTTCAACGTGAATGTCATGACATCCATGAAAAGACGCGTCCATCAGCGTGAGTTTGTGTTAGACGATCTACATACATCGAATAAAGCGCTTATGCATGTAGAGTTATACATATGTACAAATGTCTGTATGTGGTTCGGTGTGCTTGTATAACAGGATGTGCGTGAATTTTGAAGTAGTTAAAGTAGCGAGAGGTGGTGCTGTTGTTGTTGCCAATTCATTGCCAGCTAAATCGCTAGAGTAGTGGATTTTTGTGGTCTCATAACCGCTATGAAACGGTTTGATATGTGAGTATGTTAGAACGTTTGCTAAATTCGTGCACCAACTGAATACAAGAATAACCGCAGCATCATTTATAAAAGAGTAGTAACAGAAACTTAAATATATATACGAGTACGACAGTCTAAGCTTTCATAGCAAAAATTCAATGCAGAGCACATTTCAGTTGTTCGAAGAGTTTATCAATCGTAGATACAATAAATAAAAAAAAACTAACCAACAACAGAAGAAGGAACTAAAATAGGAATATTATGTGAAATTCAGTGTGCAACGGAAAGTAATTTAGGTTGTTGAAAGAAGGATTACCCTACCTGGGTCGTGCAAACTTTTTGGTGAGTGCCATATATAAACGATTGTTCGAAGAACGCCCTATCGAAAATGTGCCCGTTTCAAAAGCGATAATCCGAAAAAACAAAAAAAAAAGCACGAGTGTCAAGAACTCGTGAAATTCAATGTGTTAACAGACAGATGTACGTCCCGAAAACTAATTGTTTTAAATTAATTACAACTGACCTCTGTCGAATCGACCGGTTTATTATTGATTTGCTATCAGCTTGTAATCGTCTTCTTATTAGTTTCTTATCGGCGTGTGTCATCGATTGGTAGTTTTGTAGGTTTCTGTTTCACGACAAGCCTATGAGTCGTCGTCAACAAATCGATAACATGCCGATAACGAATTGGTGATACTCCGATAAGGAACCGATAACTTTTCGATAATAGTTTGATACATTTTTTAATTAGAAAAATCGATAACAATATAACAAATAATAACAAATTGGTCACACTTCCATAAAAAATGTATGAGTTTTCGAAAATAAACTGCTAACACGGACACACACCTGATCTAAAAAATGCAACAATAATATATGTGGAGAAGAGAGAAAAGACGAGATACACATTGGAAAGCTTACACATATTACAAAGAAGGGAGAGAACGATGAACAGAAAAGAAGGCACCAAGTTTATTTCTTCTAGCTATTTAGCTTTTTTATGACATTTTGGTATGACAAAAGTACCTAATGTTCCTGGCACTGATGAATGTTTTTAGTTTTAAATGTTGTTGTTTTATGTTGTGTGATGCTTACACCTTAATTTAATAATTTTTATACTCAGTTGAGCAGAGCTCACAGAGTATATTAAGTTTGATTGGATAACGGTTGGTTGTACATATATAAAGGAATCGAGATAGATATAGACTTCCATATATCAAAATAATCAGGATCGAAAAAAAATTTGATTGAGTCATGTCCGTCCGTCCGCCCGTTAACACGATAACTTGAGTAAATTTCGAGGTATCTTGATGCAATTTGGTATGTAGATTCCTGAGCACTCATCTCAGATCGCTATTTAAAATGAACGATATCGGACTATAACCACGCCCACTTTTTCGATATCGAAAATTTCGAAAAACCGAAAAAGTGCGATAATTCATTACAAAAGACAGATAAAGCGACGAAACTTGGTAGATGAGTTGAGCATATGACGCAGAATAGAATACTAGTAAAATTTTGGACAATGGGCGTGGCACCGCCCACTTTTAAAAGAAGGTAATTTAGAAGTTTTGCAAGCTGTAATTTGGCAGTCGTTTAAGATATCATGACGAACTTTGGCGGGAACGTTACTGCTATTACTATATGTACGCTTAATAAAAATTAGAAAAATCGGAGAAGGACCACGCCTACTTTAAAAAAAAAATTTTCTAAAGTAAAATTTTAACAAAAAATTTAATATCTTTACAGTATATAAGTAAATTATGTCAACATTCAACTCCAGTAATGATGTGGCGCAACAAAATACAAAAATAAGAGAAAATTTCAAAATGGGCGTGGCTCCGCCCTTTTTCATTTAATTTGTCTAGGATACTTTTAACGCCATAATTCGAACAAAAATTAACCAATCCTTTTGAAATTTGGTATGGGCATAGATTTTATGACGTTAACTGTTTTCTGTGAAAATGGGCGAAATCCGTTGATGTCACGCCCAGTTTTTATACACAGTCGTCCGTCTGTCCTTCCGCATGGCCGTTAACACGATAACTTGAGCAAAAATCGGCATGTCTTTAATGAACTTAGTTCACATGCTTACTTGAACTCACTATATCTTGGTATGAAAAATGAACGAAATCCGACTATGACCACGCCCACTTTTTCGATATCGAAAATTACGAAAAATGAAAAAAATGCCATAATTCTATACCAAATACGAAAAAAGGGATGAAACATGGTAAGGTAATTGGATTGTTTTATTGACGCGAAATATAACTTTAGAAAAAACTTTATAAAATGGTTGTGACACCTACCATATTAAGTAGAAGAAAATGAAAAAGTTCTGCGGGGCGAAATAAAAAACCCTTAAAATCTTGGCAGGTACTACATATATAAATAAATTAGCGGTATCCAACAGATGATGTTCTGGGTCACCTTGGTCCACATTTTGGTCGATATCTGGAAAATGCCTTCACATATACAACTAACACCACTCCCTTTTAAAATTCTCATTAATACCTTTAATTTGATACCCATATCGTACAAACTTATTCTAGAGTCACCCCTGGTGCACCTTTATGGCGATATCTCGAAAAGGCGTCCACCTATAGAACTAAGTCCCACGCCCTTTTAAAATACTCATTAACACCTTTCATTTGATTCCCATATTGTACAAACAAATTCTAGGGTCACCCCTGGTCCACCTTTATGGCAATATCTCGAAACGGCGGCCACCTATGGAACTCAGGATTACTCCCTTTTAAAATACTCATTAGCACCTTTCTTTTGATACCCATATTGTACAAACAAATTCTAGGTTCACCCCTGGTCCACCTTTATGGCGATATCTCGAAACGGCGTCCACATATGGAACTAAGGATTACTCCCTGTTAAAATACTCATTAACATCTTTCTTTTGATACCCATATTGTACAAACAAGTTCTCGGGTCACCCCTGGTCCACCTTTATGGCGATATCTCGAAACGGCGTCCACCTATGGAACTAAGGATTACTCCCTTTTAAAATACTCATTAACACCTTTCATTTGATACCCATATCGTACAAACACATTCTAGAGTCAACCCTGGTCCACCTTTATGGCGATATTTCGAAACGGCATCCACCTATAGAACGAAGGCCCACTCCCTTTTAAAAATACTCATTAACACCTTTCATTTGATACCCATATCGTACAAACAAAGTCTAGAGTCACCCCTGGTCCACCTTTATGGCGATATCTCGAAACGGCATCCACCTATAGAACTAAGGCCCACTCCCTTTTAAAATACTCATTAACACCATTCGTTTGTTGCCCATATTGAACAAACAAATTCTAGGGTCACCCCTGGTCCACCTTTATGGCGATATCTCGAAACGGCGTCCAGCTATGGAACTAAGGATTACTCCCTTTTAAAATACTCATTAACACCTTTCATTTGATACCCATATCGTACCAACGCATCCTAGAGTCACCCCTGGTCCACCTTTATGGCGATATCTCGAAACGGCATCCACCTATAGAACTAAGGCCCACTCCCTTTTAAAACACTCATTAACACCATTCGGTTGATGCCCATATTGAACAAACAAATTCTAGGGTCACCCCTGGTCCACCTTTATGGCGATATCTCGAAACGGCGTCCACCTATGGAACTAAGGATTGCTCCCTTTTAAAATACTCATTAACACCTTTCATTTGATACCCATATCGTACAAACGCATTCTAGAGTCAACCCTGGTCCACCATTATGGCGATATTTCGGAACGGCATCCACCTATAGAACGAAGGCCCACTCCCTTTTAAAAATACTCATTAACACCTTTCATTTGATACCCATATCGTACAAACAAAGTCTAGAGTCACCCCTGGTCCACCTTTATGGCGATATCTCGAAACGGCATCCACCTATAGAACTAAGGCCCACTCCCTTTTAAAATACTCATTAACACCATTCGTTTGTTGCCCATATTGAACAAACAAATTCTAGGGTCACCCCTGGTCCACCTTTATGGCGATATCTCGAAACGGCGTCCACCTATGGAACTAAGGATTACTCCCTTTTAAAATACTCATTAACACCTTTCATTTGATACCCATATCGTACCAACGCATCCTAGAGTCACCCCTGGTCCACCTTTATGGCGATATCTCGAAACGGCATCCACCTATAGAACTAAGGCCCACTCCCTTTTAAAACACTCATTAACACCATTCGGTTGATGCCCATATTGAACAAACAAATTCTAGGGTCACCCCTGGTCCACCTTTATGGCGATATCTCGAAACGGCGTCCACCTATGGAACTAAGGATTACTCCCTTTTAAAATACTCATTAACACCTTTCATTTGATACCCATATCGTACAAACGCATTCTAGAGTCACCCCTGGGCGATATCTCGAAAAGGCGACCACCTATACAACAACCACAACTCCCTTTTAAAGCCCTCATTAATACCTATTATTTGATACCCATATCGTACAAACACATTCTAGAGTCAACCCTGGTCCACCTTTATGACGATATTTCGAAACGGCATCCACCTATAGAACTAAGGCCCACTCCCTTTTAAAATACTCATTAACACCATTCGTTTGATGCCCATATTGAACAAACAAATTCTAGGGTCACCCCTGGTCCACCTTTATGGCGATATCTCGAAACGGCGTCCACCTGTGGAACTAAGGATTACCCCCTTTTAAAATACTCATTAACACCTTTCATTTCATACCCATATCGTGCAAACGCATTCTAGAGTCAACCCTGATCCACCTTTATGGCTATATCCCTAAATGGCGTCCACCTATAGAACTATGGCCCACTCCCTCATAAAATACTCTTTAATGCCTTTCATTTGATACACATGTCATACAAACATATTCCAGGGTTTCCCTCGGTTCATTTTCCTACATGGTTATTTTCCCTTATGTTGTCACCATAGCTCTCAACTGAGTATGTAATGTTCGGTTACACCCGAACTTAACCTTCCTTACTTGTTTTTATGTAAGTTTGTCACCAATGTCTCATAGCGATTTATGTACGTGTTTTCAAAAATTAATTCTCTGTTTGTTTTTGGTTTGTCTTTTTTTTTGTTGAAAATAAAGATTATGCCCTTGAAGATGCCAAGGAGCTTGGCGAAACGTAGGGTGATATTTTTTAGAAAAAGTAGGAGTTTTTACTTGGATTAACTACACTAGACCAGCAAAGCCTTATAAAATTCAAAGTGCTATTCTTTTGACAACATATTGTTAACTTTTTCGGAAATAATCTATAGCTTTTTGCTAAAAAATGGATAACTTTTCGATAACACTTCAATAAGAAATTGGTGATAATCCGATAATAAATCGTTAACATGCTGATAGCTGTTCGACACGAAACCGTATAGTCGTAGAATTAAAATGAATTATTTTACCTAATTTTGTTTTATATAATTTGTTTTTATTTTACTTTTTTTTAATTTTATTTTAATTTATTTTATTTTAATTTATTTCAATTAGGAAAAAATGTATCATAACAATAATAATGATAAAAAATTATTGTTAGGCCTTGAGCTCGATTCGAACCCGCGATCTTACATAACAGTAGGCCGCTATAACAACAAAAATTGTTAATACATCCCAGAGCATGGGGAAAAAAGTGTCAATAAAATATGACACTATGGCAGCATTGCCATCAAACAAGTCCAATTTTCACATCCATTCTTCAACAGATGTCGCAGTGTTGTGAATATCAATTGGCACGAACCAGAATAGAAGTAGGATTAATGAAGACAAACAAAAAACCGCTGTGATGGCTGAATGGTTATAGCACCGGCGCCTAAACGTTGCCGATGAAGGAATTTAGCAGTTCCTGAAATGGGTCTATACAACGAGCTTTGGAAGTTGTGTAAATTTTTTCTTTCTTCTATTCTAATTTAAAAATTTTTTCAATTAAGAAAAAAATTTATCATAACAATAATAATGATAAAAAATGTTTGTTAGGCCTTGAGCTCGATCCGAACCCGCGATCTTACAAATCAGTAAGCAAACAACAAAAATTGTTAATTTATTTTATTTTATTTTATTTATTTTATTTTTTTTTATTTGAATTTATCTTGTTTTATTTTATATATATTTTTAATTTTATTTTATTTGTTTTTTTATATTATTTTATTTTATGTTATTTTAATTAATTTTGTTTTAGTTAATTTAATTTAAGTTAGTTTATGTTGTGTTTTAATTTAATTTTATTTACTTTAATTTAATTTAATTTATTTTTATTTTTTTATTTTATTTTTTATTTATTTTATTTATTATTTTATTTTATATTATTTTGTTTTATTTTATCTTATTTTATTTTGTTTGTTTTTGTTTTATTTTGTTTTATTTAATCTTATTTTAATTTATTTGTTTTTATTTTGTTTTATTTCATTTAATTTTTTTGTTTCACTTTATTTTTATTTTTTTTTATTTTTTTTTGTTTAATTTTACTTTATTTTATTTTATTTTATTTTATTTTATTTTGTTTTATTTTATCTTATTTCATTTTATTTGTTTTTATTTTATTTCATTTTATTTTTTATTTTATTTTTATTTTTTATTTTATTTTATTTTTTTTTTGTTTTATTTCATCCTATTTTATATAACATTTTTGTTTTTACTTTTTTTTTATTTATTATTTATTTTTTTATAATTTTTTTATTTATTTTTTTTTATTTTGACCTGGATACCTAACCACGAGCTTTGTTTTGGTAAACAATTTAAGTATGAGAAAAAAATTCACGCATTTTCCAATTAAACCGCTGGATCTTTATTTCCATAATAAGAGCAGTATATACATCTCTTCATTCACTTGCATGTATAAAGTAGTGTATGTGTTTTTCTTGAGTTTGCCATGTGGTTTCTTCCCCACATTGCGCTACAGTGTTTTGGTACTTTTCGCAATATACCAATTATCTCTACACCTACGCTTCCACATTGTGTGGTACTACGTACAGTATACCAGTACCTCCCAATACTCCTGCATCTATATTCCACATATATCCCCCATGTTGTTGTTGTTGTAGTAATAAGGTTACTCCTCGAAGGCGTTGGGGAATGTTATCGATGTGATGGTCCTTTGCCGGATATAGATCCGGTAGGCTCCGGTAACACAGCATCATTAAGGTGCTATCCCGACTATCTCGGGAACGATTATATGGCCACATTAAACCTTCAGGCCATCCCTCCCTCTCCACCCCCAAGTTCCATGAGGACCTTGGAGTCGCCAGAGCCTCGTCTGTTAGTTAAACCGGATTCGCCGCTCGAAGGTGATGTTGACAATTGGGTTGGAGAAGCAATATATTGCGCTACTCAACCACTACTCGCCATGACAAAACACATTAAAAACAACGAGAAACCTTTTTATAGTTTGAATACATGTGTCTCCAATTGAATAGAAAAAAAAAACGGTATGTCCAATTTTTATTACCCTCTTTTTCTTTTACAGCAACCTACGTATAAGTTTTCGCTCTCGTCTTATTATAAATCTCCCTTTTACTACCAACCGTTTATTGGGTATTTCAGTGTTTGGTTGTTTGACAAACCACTGATAAAACAATCAACTCATTACGCCTATGTGAGGTCCTGGCGGACCGGCCAGTTCTACCTAACCGCTTTTTTTTAATAATATATGTCATAGTGCCTGCACTACCACTTTCATTTTTGCAACAAGAATTCCGTTTTGAAATATTCATTTGTTATTGGAATTACAAATATTTTGTAACCATCATAGTACTGCTGAAATCCAAAGCGCCATTACGTCGTAACACGCTGCCAAGTTGCATCGTCTCTTCTTCTCCAGTCACCTAAGCTAAGTATACAAAATACTACAATTGTACTAAACCGTGACTGCATTCTTTTCTTTGCACTTTCATACGTCTTGTCTTAGCTTCCAACAGCGCAAAATATTATATCAGTAGCGCACAGCAGCAGCAGCGCAGGCGATTCACAATTTAAATTTTGGTATGAATTTTTATGATTTTTCATCACGTGAGCTTTTCTTATTGTTTACCGCAAAAATTTTATTTTATTTATTTATTTTTTTTCTGTTTTGTGTTTTGCTTCTTGCTTTCGCTGTGAAAAAGGGTGCAACAATTTTTATTGTTGTTGTTTAGCAGAACACCTCGTTGCAACTTGAGTATTGTTGTTGTTTGTGACTGCGACTTCTTATCTTCACATTACATCTTTATTATAGTCATAGTTATGTGATCTGTCTGTGTTTATATGTATATTAATGTTGTTGCAATTTTTTGCTGTTGCCTTTGATATTTACATCATTATTTTCATGTTGCCGGTATTTTTGTGGCATGTTTTGCATTCGCACGTGACGACATTAAATAGAAGAAATGTGCTCTTCAAAATGCTTGTTGTTACAACAATAACATGCCATAAACATAATAGCGTATGTATGAATGTACTTACGATTGAATATTTTACTGGAAAAAAAATGTCGCATTGTAATAAGGTTTATTTCATTTTTTCAATTCTCGTTCTGTGAAGTGATAAAATGAAAGCTAATTTTCATACATTTGAACAAACTTTTGTATGACCCTTTTTTCATTTTCTCCTCACTTCACAGAACGTGAACTGGTCCCCTGCAATGCGGCTGAAATTTATTAGGAATGCAGTATCATGCAACACCTTATAGGCATAAGATTTATAAGAAAAGTAACCTTCTTCTTCTCGAGGGTCCTATATCTCTGAGCAAGGACTTCTTAATAAACCGGAAAGTGTACATTAGAGACTGGCAGAATACTCTATAGGTAGAGATGGAGATAGAAGAAGAGATAGAAATAAATATATAAATAGAGACAGAGAAAGAGGTAGAGGCAGAAACAGAAAATTAATGAGAAAGGGAAAGAGGAAGAAATAGAGATGGAGACTGATGAATTCGACCGCTCAAATATGAGATATCGGCTGGTATGAAAGACTACAGGTCACATGTGGCATTTCACAAGGGTCCGTGTTCGATTCTCTTCTATGGAACATTATGTTTGACGGAGTGTTGTGGCTCAAAGTGCCCAATGGAATTAAAATTATTGGATTCGCTGATGACAAAGCTTTGGTTATGTTATTACTGCCAAATCTTTAGCGAAATATGCGAAAATTTCAAGATAAGCATAGCCAGCGTTCAATCGTGGCTGAGGCAACAAGGATATCAACTCGCGGAGCAAGAAAGGCAGTGCTCATATCAAGTAGGAAACAAGTAGAGCAAGTCACCATAGAATCAGCATCCATGATATCGCAACCAGCAGTAAAGCATCTGGGGCTTATGTTAGGCAAGGGGCGCTCATGTAAAACCCATCTAGAGTATGCAAGTGAAATGGCATCAAAAACATGATCATCATTATCAAGAAACAAAGTTAAATACACGAAGACCAAAACAAGGACGGCGCCAATTATTGGCAGGGGTTGTAAAGAGTCCAATACTGTATAGTGGTTCTATTGGGCACAAGGTAACAACACAAAAGGAGAATTCGCCATTATTAGGCAAACAATGAATATGCATTGAGATTTAAGTACCACGCCTACTTCGCAGTTAAAAATTCGAAATCTGAACAAAGAAGCACAAATGATGCCTTATTTATTATAGCTTACAACCGCTTACTCGATCTTGTGTTGGGTATTTGTAATGAGTAGGTATATTTGGAGAATTTGCAGTATATATGGATATATATTTGTAGTTTTACCCACCAATGCGCTTACGATACAAAAAATTTACATAAGTGAAGCATTCTGAACGTCTGGGAATAGTCGGAAGCAAATTTTGTGTGTGGTGATTGAAGATACATGTCTTTGAAGAGCTGCACCATGGATAAAATTGTATATAAACCGCCTATGTTTATATTTGATCTTAGTAAAATTTTCGTCAAAAATTACATCTAGATTCCGGTAGCACTTACTAGAATTTACAAGAAAACTCAAAAGCCGAGCAGCGTACCGGAGTCGAACTTTGATAACTACATGTAAACTTCTCATATATAATAAAAAGTTCTAAGACTTTAAAACATAGAAATATTTATATAAAAAACATTTCAAGGATGCATATAAAGCTAACAAATAAACACCGCGTCCAACATGTTATTTATATCCCCCAAAAAAATATCTATACTAAAGTAAAGAACATATGCAGATAGCATGAAATACACCCCAAAAACACAAACAAATTTGAATCACTGACTTCTGCCTGCCAGCGAACGCACGCAGTAAAAAACTTAGCACCCTCCGGTAGCACTGCAGGTCTGCCACTAGTGATGTAAATTTTCGTATATGCACCTTAAATGACGGCGGCCACCGTGGTGTGATGGTAGCGTGCTCCGCCTATCACACCGTATGCCCTGGGTTCAACTCCCGGGCAAAGCAACATCAAAATTTTAGAAATAAGATTTTTCAATTAGAAGAAAATTTTTCTAAGCGGGGTCGCCCCTCGGCAGTGTTTGGCAAGCACTCCGGGTGTATTTCTGCCATGAAAAGCTCTCAGTGAAAACTCATCTGCTTTGCAGACGCCGTTCGGAGTCGGCATAAAACATGTAGGTCCCGTCCGGCCAATTTGTAGGGAAAAATCAAGAGGAGCACGACGCAAATTGGAAGAGAAGCTCGGCCTTAGATCTCTTCGGAGGTTATCGCGCCTTAAATTTATTTTTTATTTACCTTAAATGACTCTTAAACATTGGGATGTTATTGGAGGTGGCGCCCTACCACACGTACCAGACTAAAAATCTTGAGTTATATCAGGCTCTTGGTTTTGCAGCAAGCACGTGCTGCTTCACACTGCGGACTTTGGCGTATACCTCTTTCTCAACATCATACACATTTTAAGCTTAATTTCTTGATAAATATCCACCTAAGAGGCTTGATAATGGGTATGGTAGTAGGGCCATGAAAAAGGGCTTGGCCAATTGGGTACCACTGCAAGAAAATGGGGCCACTCAACGCGCTCGTTTCATGCATACATACGACCTGCCTGCTTGCTATATACACAAGACGTGCCTTAATGAACAGTTCAGTACAATGAATCAATTTGAAAGCTTACAGCCCATACGATCACACTGAAACGAAATTTAACACTGAGGATGGCGCTACGCCGAAAATGGTTTGTCTACAATAAAGTCGAATTGTTGCACTGCTGGAAAAAATAATTAAAAAATTTTGAAAGTATATATACACTGAAAATATTTTTTTTATTATTCCTTGTCATATTTGATTCGGAGACCGCAAAATATAGCACCGAGTACGGAAAAGTGCTTAAGCTAATTTGGCAATGGATTACAAAGGATCATCACTTAGGTCTAGTCCAACGGAGGTGCTAAATCTTATCCTTAACCAGTTGCCATTGGACTTCAACATACGCATAACAGCTACTAGCTCAGCCATCAGTCTTAGTGAGTCAAGAATCTCGAACGAAAAGCTGTATAAATTACCTATCACCCATATTAAACTTTGACAAGAATTTCAAGGCGAGGTTACCCTACGAGTTGGTCAGCCGACAAAGTTTACAAAGGGGCGTTATCTCATACTATACTGACGGGTTATATATGGTATGCGTCACAAAAACATTGAAGGCAATGAAAAAGTAAATGAAATGGCAAAGGCCGGTGCATCTTTAGACACCTCTGAGGCAGTCACGGTGATCCGGATACTTGCAGCAATATCTCAAGAAAACCGCAATTTGTAACTGTTATTCTAGTTGTGGCTTCGACCAGAGAATAACAGAGCCTCTAGTGAATATATCTAGAAAAGAAATATTCAGGATCACATCCACCATTTAGAGCATTAGCTGTTTGGCTAACACGTGTAGAGAATGAGAGTCTCCATTAACGACAGGTGCAGGAGCTGCATTGTGAGATGTTGTATGAAGATATATCCTCTGTGAGTACCCATTGCGAAGAGGAATTTAAATGGTGTTTTTTCGTGGTATCACAACAGGCCTAATATCACTGGCTGTGTGTGCCCTCGGCCAATCATTTCAACCTAACCTATTACGTAACTAAGCTGTGTTCAATGTTTGAGGTCTCTAGGTTATAGGAACCCAACAAATAGCCTTGCAATGTGGCACGAACAAAATTAAGCGAGTTAAATAATTTAAGACAGCAGTGGACACCCCACAGACCTTTCAGGGCTGAAGTTACTGTTGTCCCATATCATAGTAATAACAACAGAGATTTTTGAAAATCCGGATGAAATTCAGTAGGACAAACCCACTTACCATCCCCCCCCCCCCCCCCTGACTTGTCTTTAAGTGATTTATTAGCGCTTTTGTTATATGCGTGTGGTCTAGCACTTAATCAAGTCTCCCTATTAACAAAAACACAAGAAAGATCTCACAGTGAATGAGTTCTATAGAATTAGGTATAATAATATGCAGCTACTAGTGGTATTAGGCATAAGTATATACAAGTACTAAGCAACAGTCATAGCGGTAAATGAAGTCACTAGTTGACATGTAAATACTACAAAATGTCTGTATCATTGTAATCATTTGTAGCAACGAGTGACAGTGGCATTGGTGCTCATCGCCTTTTGCATAATTCCTACTTATGAAATGCAATATTAAGTGGTGACAATATGACGCGATTACATCAGTGATGCACGCGAGAGCTTCGGAAAACTTTTGTCCACATTGGAGTATAATTGATCCCCTCTAGTCCCTTTTGGGTATATTTGGCATCAGTCAGTTTGAAATTTATTTAGCCAATTGAAAATAATAAAAAACAACCGGCAACGAAATGAATAAAATAAAAAGATTAAATGTGATTGAATCGAAATATTTAAGAAAAATGCGGAGATCTATATCGAACCTCAAATACTAGGACCATATGTTCCATTATCGTAATATTATTTTTGTTTTTATTATTATACAACACGAATACAAAACAAATTAAGAATATTGTATTAGAGTTTAAAAAATTATAATATCCGTAAGAATTTCTGTACGGGTAGGTAGAGGACTTGCCCGACAGTACCTATAGGCAACAAAAGAGTCTTGTCCCATATGGATACAAAAACGGCCAGTTGGACACATCCTATAGGGATACAAAGAGGAAGTATAGAACAGTACAGAAAGGATCTGTCCGACAGTAACCGTAGGGGTATAAAGAGAGCGTGTCGAACAGTGCCCAAAGGGGTACAAAGAGGAAGTGTCGAACATTCCAAAAAGGATCTGTCCGACAGTACCCACAGTGGTATAAAGAGTACTTGTCCGACAACGTGTATTGTCATAGAGGCATTAACAGGTACAATTGGTCTCTTCATAGGACATGCTCAAACAAAAGGGACCACTCCAACCCATATAAAGGGATCAGAACTGCAATAGTCGCATACTCTTTTTGGACTCATCCCAGACTAATCGCATTTTTTGCAGGGAACATTCTCCATAAAAAACACATACTACTACAAAAAAAGCAGCGCTTGTATTCGAATCTCTGTCGGCGTTGTGCACCACTGGTCTACATACATGCAAAAAAAAAGTGACGATCTAGTGATGACAGACAAAGTTCTCTTCATATTCTGCTAGTGTTTTGGGGGAATATAATGAGTGAATATTCATATGTCATTAAAATATTTTTGTGGCACTGTTGCTTCATTTTCTTTGTGAAAATGGTAAAGTGGTTTGTGGCATTATTACCGCTTGGCATATACTTTATATTCCGTGCTGCTTGATTTCATTTACCACACTTGTTTTGATGTGGTATTTATGTCTATGCCGCTATTTATTGTTTCATTTTGAGGCAAGCAATATCTCCACTGTTCTTGCCGCAGTCGCTACTTAGATGCCACAAATGAGTTTTGTATGAAAGTTATTGTCGCCTGTATTGCTTTGATTTTGCAAGTCGCTAATAATTTACGAATGTGTTGCTTTATTTTGCCACTCCTTTGCGATTGAAACTCCCCCACTTGAATGCTGATGAAATGCTTATATTTTCACATCAGCTCATTCCCTATACAAATTCCAATTTGTTTCTAAATTTGCTCGCTATGAAAATACAACGTGTCAAATGACATTTCTTCAAGTATCTCGTTGAGGCTTATTGAGCACATGTCAAAGATATTTAGTTTGGCCATATATATATCCCCGCATAACTTCTTCATTTTCTAGTTTTATTGCATAGGGGCGTTGGCGATATTTGAAAAAAATAAATAAATAAAAAATTAAAAGTCGCGAACATCTAAGAAACATATGTATATCACTAGCATCCTTCCTAGGTGACAAACAAACATAAAGCCATTTAGTTATTTTATTCATCCATCTATTCATTCACTCACTACTGTCTCTCATCTATAAACATGCCCACCCATCACTATATCTCATGACAGTTATATTGAAGGCACCGCTTTGAAGCGCTGCATAATAAGTGAATATCTAACTAAAATATTATACCTTTTGTTATGTTTTTAAAGGAGTCTTAAAAGTGCGAGTCTTTTTGGAATGCCTCAATCTACGGGCTGACATAAGCCCAAATGCCAAAAAGTCAGTTGACTTAATTCTAGTGATCCTTATGCCAATTGGCCTATGACCAAACTAGTGGCAAAGGGCGACCATCTTCCCTTTTTAAATTTTTTTTTTTCTAAATTTTTGATGTTGCTTTGTCCTGGACTTGAACCCAGTACCCTTTGGCGGAACATGCTAGCACCACATATCGGCTTCCGTTAAGGGAAAAGACTACAACCATATATAGCAGTATAATATCAGCACAAAAGCGAAAATCTTCTGCAGGTTCGGTTAGACTTTTTATTCAGTAACTGCTTCCTATTTCAAAGAAATTGTCACCTAACCAGCTTTTGCCCCGATTTTCACTGTACTGCAACCAGTATCAAGAAAGGTGGCTCCGTTGGAAAAAATTAGGAAACGAATCGCGCGTTCAAAATGTTCACTAACTTTCATTTTAATAAGTTCAACCGTTGTTAACATTACATGAAAATTGACCGGGAAGCAAAATAGTTGACTTTGTGGCCCTTCAGAAAGAAAGAGTTGACTTTGTGACCATTCCTGAAAAGCAGAAATGTCATGATGTCAATAACCTTGACATTGTAAACATTTCAAATTTGACGTTGTGATCATTTCATATGGCCATTACTTCAACTGATTTTGTAAACATTTGATATTATGGTCGTTGACCTTATGTGAACTAATGATGCTTGTTACCAGAACGTGCCGGATCTATATCTGGCAGAGAAACCCAGCATAAATAACACTTCATAAAGCCATCTGTAAGTGAATTTGTCGCTATAACAACAACAAAAACAACAGCCGTATATCAAGCGCACTAAAGTCGTTTTCCATAGTTTCCTGGAAAACTGGAAGCTCACAGACTAGCCAGTTCAAAGCGCCTCAAGGAATTCTTCACTACTACGTGACCATTCCCCGTTCTCTTAATCTATTAGTCCAAACACTATATTGCCCTTTTCTAGAACTTTCCTCAACCGCGCTGTTTCTTTAGAGCAATCAATGTTGTCACAGTAATTTTTCTATGGATCTCTTTTGGTCCTGGAAATATCACGCTTGTAAATCTCCAACAGATCCCTAAACTCGTGCCTGCAAGTCTCGTTTCACGCGACTGGATTAAACATTTCTTTTACCTGTCTTCTAAGATGACCCAGCTGCGTGCTGCATTATGGTCACTTTGCTTTTCCTCTGAATCTACTTGGATGGCAAGCTCTGTTTTACGCAATCAAAAGCTTCTTTAATAGAAAGTCCTGCTTCTTGCATGCTATGATTGTTATCGTCGGGACTTCTCTCCCCTAAACCTAAATGCTGCGTTGGATGTTTCTCTGTACAACCCACAGCACCACTTCGGTGTTTCTCTTCCTCTTATACCTTCGTCATGACGTCCGCGTCTTTCTCCTTTCCCCTAACCTGCTTCATGCATAAACAAGTGGAATTTTTTGAATTTTCTCAGTTTTATTCCTTACTCCTTTCTCACTCAAAATCTGCACTTTTTCATAACGTTTACAGATCTCATTTGCAATAATTTTCACACGAGTTTATGAAAAATGTGTTGAAAGATTATGAAGAGTCATTTTGCCTGTGGGAAACAAAAAAATTAAAGACATTAAGCCAATCAAAACAATTACCGATGACCATTTATGTTGTGTCACTGCCAAGGCCACGCTCCAACAAACACGCCACACAACGCACTTGACAACATGCAATGCACGCAGGAAAGGCTGCAGCTAACTAAGTTTTGAGTGAACTAAATAATGAAAAATATAAATAAAAAGCTAATACTTATAAAAAAAAAATCCGGTTTTACTTGCTTACACCTGATGACGGCTAAGAACTTAAGTCCGGGCAAAACAAGCAGGCGAATTGAATGATGATTTTTTTAACCGTATTGCTTTTGGCATTGACCAATGCTAAATGGCTAGCTAGAGACATTGAGACAACTACTACACGTGCGATTAGTGTCAGCTAATGCAATGAACTTTAAGCGTTTTGTAGAACCAAAAGGAAAAAAATAACAACCGGCGAGCTAGTTGCCGTTTGCTTGAGTTGAAGCAACAGCGTTAGCCATCTGTCAAATAAAAAAATTAGATATAATTGGAAATGTTGCTGAACGAGCGGTTTCAAATAAAGGAAGTGCAAGGTATTTATTTCATTACTGAGAGGAGTTCAAAATACGTATTTGCTATAAAGGCAAACCCAATGAGGGTCAAAGAAGCGAACACGAAATTAGCAGTGTTTTTTTTTTTTTATCAAATTTCGTCAGTTGTGATCTTTTTTTTATTTTCGCTAATTTAAGGTAGAACTTCAGTGAATTTTATGGTTGAAACTATGCATCCCAAACTCAAAAAAGGTTTTCAAAAGTATTTGAAAACTCCATACAATTTACCGAAAATTTCGAACTTAAAGTAAAAAGAGTTTTCTGATATTCGTTAGAGTATGCAGTTTTGTAGCACAATAAATTTTGGTCCAATAAAATCCAAGTTAAGGGTCGCTCAACATAAAATAGTTGAAATATTCGACTATGCGGTCTATGAATTTTGTTTTTTAAACCGTTTTATTTAGCTTGACTCTGTGTAGCGAACAGAATTTTGTGATTGAAATTTATGAATCTTCCCGCTAAGCTACAAGCTTGAAACTTGGAATATAGCTCAGAACCCCATGACAATGCAATAATAAGAAAAAACGAGTAAAGGTGTCTGAGTTCGGGTGTAACCGAACATGATATACTCAGCGTGAGCTTCAGTTGTACATTTGATTTCAGATAAATTTCTTTTCTTCCTAACACGTGGCACCGCCCGTTTAAAAGAAAAATGTCTCCCCAATTCCTCTTACAGTAAAACTTGATAAGTGAAATATCAAATACAAAATAACTTTTTGCTTAGTTATAGCTTATTATCCTAGTCTACGACCCTTTCAAATTTGTTTTATATCTAAGTTGCCGTAGTCTTTAACCGATCACGTCCATTTTTACCAGAAATATTTTCTGCTATAAGGAAAATATGTGTACACAATTTCATTACGATATATTAATTTTTCATTCCCGAAACATAGAAAATTGCTCAGTCATAAAAGGGGCGGTGCCACACCCATTTTCAAAAATTTTTGGATTTTCCAATTTAATGTTATTTTTCAAATTAGAAAGTAAAATTCTATTGATATAAGGCGCTTTTTTGCTAAGATATAGCTTATTATTTTTGTCTACGACCCCCTTTAAAAATCCTTTTTATAAAAGTGGGCGTGGTCTTTAAACGATCTCGTCCGTTTTTTTTAGAAATATTTCTTGCTATAAGGACAAGTACCTGGGAAACCGAGCTTTGCTCGGCAACGTTTCCTTGTGCTGAGAAATCTTTCTAATAGTAATCTGTGAGAAATTCCAATTATTCATTTAAAAGAAACTTATTTAAAATTAAGTCGAATCATTTTTAAGGTTTTTTACGAAGATTTTTAATTTTAATGTTCTCCTTTAAAGCTTTAATAGAATATGAATAAGTAGAGTACTATTTCGTCTAATTACCCCAACCCTAAATGGCAACCCTACTCAAAAATTTCCCTATTGAAGTGAAATACCTTTCATTTGATACCCATATCGGCATATCTCATGCAATTTTTTTTTTATTTCGAATAGGTGGCAACCCTAAATGGCAACCGTGCTCAAAAATTTCCCTATTGCAATGCGCAGTGAAATAGATTTCGTTTGATATCCGTTTCGGCATATCTAATGGAATTTTTTTTAAATTTAGAATAGGTGGCAACCATAATAAAAATTGTGCCTATTGTAATACGGAGTGAAATACCTTTGGTTTGATATCCATAATGGCATATCTCATGCATTTTTTTTTAATCGAATAGGTGGCAACCCTTCTAAAAAAATGTGCCTATTGCAATGCGGAGTGAAATACCTTTCGTCTGATACCCATATCGGCATATCTCATGCAATTTTTTTTAATTTCGAATAGGTGGCAACCCTAAATGTCAACTCTACCCAAAAATGCCCCTATTGTAATGCGGAGTGAAATACCTTTCGTTTGATACCCATATCGGCATATCTCATGCAATTTTTTTAAATTTCGAAAAGGTGGCGACCCTACTCAAAAATGTCCCTATTTTAATGCGGAGTGAAACACCTTTCGTTTGATACCCATATCGGCATATCCCATGCAATTTTCTTTTAATTTCGAATAGGTGGCAACCTTGTGAAACATTCTGAGTGGCAGCACTTAGGTAGAAAGTCTAAGAAGGTGATACATTGTCTCTGTGCCAAATTTCATTTAAATCGGTTGAGCCGTTCTCGAGATCGTTCGGCTATGCAAACAAACAAGAATTGCTCGTTTAAAGTTATAAGATATGTGTACCCAATTTTGTTACGATATATAAATTTTCCTTCGAGTTATGGCTCCCGAAGCATAGAAAATTACTTAGTTATAAAAGGGGCGGTGCCAAGCCCTTTTTTTAAACTTTGAAATTTTTCCTATTTATTGTTATAAATCCACTTGTGGAATGAAATACCATTGATATGAAGCTCTTTTTTGCAAAGATATATCTTATTTTGTTCGTTTACGACCCTTTTAAAAATCTTTTATATAAAAGTGGGCGTGGTCCTTAACCGATTTCGCTAACTTTTCTTCAAAGCATTCCTTATGGTAAAGGCCACCCCTCTGCCGAATTTTATTACGATAGGTTTAAGGATTTTTGATTTATGATTAATAATATTTGTAAAATTGATTTTTCACAAGTGGGCGGTGCCACGCCCATTTTTTGTTTTTTCCAAAATATATATAAAAAGTGGGCGTGGTTATCATCCGATTTCGTTCATTTTCAATACAAATCTATTCTGGGTCCAGGTAAACTCGTGTACCAAATTTGGTGAAGATATCTCAATATTTACTCAAGTTATCGTGTTAAGGGACAGAAGGATACTGATGATTTTGATATATGGAAGTCTATATCTATCTCGATTCCTTTATACCTGTACAACCAACCGTTATCCAATCAAAGTTAATATACTCTGTGTGCAAGGCACGCTGAGTATAAAAATTCCGATAGGTGGCGAATGGATCGAAATATTTCAAAAAATCATATTTATGATCCGATTTGGCTCATATTTGGAACAGATATTGCATACAGTCCGGTAGAAGTGACACGAAAGTACTCTGCAGTTTGAGGAGGGACAAGCATACGGGCACTGAGTCGAGTAAAGCCTTAGGAAGGATAATGTATTGAGAACTTAGATTGTAACAAATTGTCAGGAAAGAGTCCGTGTAAATGAGTCCCTAATGAACTAAATATAGTGAAAAATAATAGGTAAATAAATAAAGACAAAAACTTGAAAATAAGGTAATTAAAAAAAATGTTTAGATAAACGGTTTTATTGAAAAAAATACTTACATTAAGTAATATTAATAAAAAAAAATAGAAAATAATTATATAGGTCCTAGGCACTAGTCATCACACTCCTCATCAATCTAGGGGTTGATCAGGCAAGTAAATAAAAGCATTGCGCCTGAAATTTCTAAAGATGTGAGGCTAAGCATAATCTGATTAAGCTTCAATTGGTCTTACTTAGGACTATAAAAGCAAAATGTTCTTTATTTATAAAACTACTCTCGTAGGAGTACTTTACAATTAAATTACTCGCGCGCTTCACTCACAAAGTTTTTAAATCAAACTGATTGACTATTCCCTATCTTGCACAGCTTTTATACTCTCAGTTGCCTCATTCGCCTTATTCTCTGAAGGTTAGGGCATTTTACGAACAGCCTTCTCGAATAGTTGCTTAATTATTTCCACTTGCTCTATCTCATATTGGATTGGGCAATATAGAGCTATACGTGAAGATTATCTAAGGTTATTTGCGCTCTTTATTGCTGTGTACATGTCTTAATAAAATGCGCTCTTTATTGCTGTTTGCATGCATGTGTGGCTGTTTTCTATTTCATTTGCTTGCCTCGCTATTGCTGTTGTCCATCATTTATTACTAGGGGCATTGGGACATATAGAAACTCTTAAGAATCGCCACAACTTTCATATCATTTAATGCTCGTGACATTTCTCTTTAAATGCTTTTTCATATATACACCTATGAGAGCACACGTTGTGTATATAATGTTTGATTATGCCCAAACTTAGACTGTCTTACCTGTTTCGTGTTGAAATATACAGTCGCCCTGAAGAAGCTAGAAAAAGTTCATAGAAATGCATAAGAGGAAGAGAAAAGCTTCTCTTTCGTCTTTAATTTAACGTAGAAAAAGCTCCAATAACTGAAGAGGTTGCTAGACTTTAAGCTAGGATCATTGGTATGATATATAGCATATTCTGTTGGCTACATTAGTCTATATGTTAAAGTAAGGTTGGAGCCTGCTGTAAAAGAATGTTCCTGTTGAGGTCCATTATTAGTCACCCTTTATACATTAAGTTAAATGCCAACAACATGCAACATGTCAATGTTGAATTGCTTAATCAACAGCACCGCTAAATTATAGACACTTCATTTATGCGAATGGTAATGGAATTAAATGTTGATCGGACAACATTCTGCATGCCAATACTAATACAAAATTCCGTCATACCCTTCCACTTGTGTGTGTGTGTTAACACCATATTGATGGCTAATTAGTGCAATGTTGAAATTATTTATGCACACCATCACTTTAGTTGACAGTTAAATAGCTTGGCTAGATCGCCTTCGGTCATCTTGACTTGTTAGTTTTAAAATTATTTTATGTTTCTTGGCTCACTGGAATCGTAATTTTACCTTGAGTACGTGAGGATGCTGTGGATGCACGCAGTTAATGCAGATAATAAAAAATTTGTTTGTATGACGTAAGCAAATACTAAGTGTCCGGGTGCGTCGCTAGTTTTATGCCATCCTTGAGCTTTCGATTGTTTTGTGAGTTTTTATTTTTTATTTATCTAGTTATTTTGATTGGGTAGTTGTTGATAATTTAATTAAGCTGGAATTGGATTTTTGATTCGTTATTGCTTTTCATAAAACATCCTGCTGTTCAGCAGTCATAAAGACTCTTCCATGTATCTATAACAGTGGTGCACTCGGGAGCTTCGGTAAACTATTCGGAATTCTACTACATATTGTGTGAGCGCAGAAACTCAGTAAAGGTCTAATTATACGAGATGTGCATTGCATGACAAAGCAGTACATATCATGTGAAACGTAGACCTGATTATACTTTGCATAGCTTACATAGACCGTCGGTAACAAGGGCAAATATACACATAAATATAGTTTGTATATAAAATATGTTCAAATATATGCAAGCAAAGTGTGCTACTATCAGAGTGATGCTCGTTTTTCTACTCTTTGCAAAAACAATGTCAACAGTGAAAGAATTGCACGCATTGCGCATGCATAGAAATCAAGACTCAACAGACTTCCATGCAAAGCAATGCACTGCGTAGCCTAATCATGTATGCGCAAATCAGTGGTCGGCAAAAATTTAAATGTGAGTGTATTGGTGAGAGCATGAACGTCTCGGTAGGAAATTAGTGTTAAATGGCAACTTACATTTTAATTCAGAAATATGTTGAAACATTCCCAAGCCCCTTAATTAATCAAGCTGTTTTCAATTTGAAGGGTAACCGATATTTTTACATGTGAATGCAGATGAAAATTTGATTGTCAAAGCGGCTTCACAAGGAAAATAGCGCAATAATGGCAATCACTCGCTTAAAACATATCTCCGCCACTAATGCACGTATTTTTATGGAGAATGGTAGAATGAGCGACACTGGCGCCATCTGATATTGAAAAGTAGCCAACTCCCCAATTTTGTTCCAAGCAAATCATAAGAAGAAGAATTTGACATTTGCTTTCGCTAAGGGTGTTTGCACACTTTGCAAGTGAAATTATTTTTCCCAACTGGTTGGTAAATTTTCTAACATTTTTCACAATTAAAAACTGCAGTATAACAATCGAATACGACACAAAATATGTTAGCAAGTGATTTTGTTGTATAGGGAGAATGTTTACAACAGCGATTCGCGAAATTTTGTATGTCAATAGGCAAGGCGTAATAAACTTCAACTGCCAAGTCTGAAGTTCCTTCATATTTACAAACGCAACATCTTGGTTGATTGTGGCGATGTTATTGGAATGCATAAGCTTGTGTTGAACGCATCTAAATGAAAAATGTCATTGTGTCACCGCCTTAAGAATATTTGTGAAGCAAGTCTGGCTCAATTGAGCTATGGCGTGCCGAGGAACTTACATACCAAATTTCATTAAGATACCTCAAAATTTACTCAATTTATCATGCTTACGAACAGACGGACGGACGGCTAAATGGATTTCATTTGGTTCGATCGGTTTAGACCATGCTCAGCTGAGTATAAAAAAGTTACGTTTCTATTTGGAACTCTTTCGGCGTTGTGCACCACTGATCTATAATTCTTACCCACATCCCTTGATTAAAGCAATAAAATATAACAAGCGTGGGAGTTATTTAATACAAATTCTTATAATTGCCAATTATAATCAGATACAGTGTCCGAAGAAGAAGGTTTTAGCTTTCAAAATGTACGCCCTGGGTACAGTCAAATAACTCCCAAAAGAAATAAGTCTCAATGAAATATTATCAAACGGAAAAAGTCACACCAAATATCTAAAAGTTCCCATCTTAAAGAAACGAAATAACTCCCAAAAGAGAAAACGATATAACCTTCAATATTTGGCAGTTATTATAACAAGTTTGCGATGACATGCGACCTTCATTTAGATCTATTGGGCTTGACCTTTCAGCTTATTTGGCCACCGATATTATGCATTATGCATGTTAGGACTTTACTAACTTTAGAAACTTTCTCTCCCACCGCTCTCAAGTGTTCAAGTGAATTTATTTGATAATCTTCTAAAGAAACGACTAACTTATCCGTAGTCCTGTTTAGATATTCTCTCCCACATTCTTCTATTGCAAGAATTTCTGGTGAAAAATAGTGGGGTAGTATTCCATCGGTATCGATTTCTTTAAGTTCGACCCATCAATACCAGTTCGCGTTTGCCGTAATAAACTTTTGATTCATCCGTGGACCAGACATCTGAATCTTGATTTTTATAAGTATTCTCTCGTCCCAAACAGTTCTGCCTACAATGGACCACGCGAAATTCCGTGAATTCTGAGCGTAAGCGACATTGCATCACATAGTTGCAATACGGAATTTCTTATTAGTTTTCTTATTACTTTATTATACCATGGCAAGTTTCCGTTCTTTCGCTCAGAGAAATTTTGGACTCTTAGAGCAGCAAAATGTGCCTCTTTCTGTACTAGAATAGGGAATAGAGTTGCCAGTTAGGCACCAAGTGCACCAGCAGGGGACGTTCGACTCACATCCATTATGCCGATACAAACTAGTCGCTGCAGTCTGGTTAACTGTGCTATTGCTGTTGTTTACGTCGTCTGCGGCCACCAGACTAAGGAATCATAGGTGACTCGTGACTTCAGAGCAGTACTAAATGTCCAGTGTATCATCGCGGGGAAAGCCCCTATTTTATGCCATAGAGTCAAATGCGGGCGAACAAAATTCTTATTGCTTTGTTTAAGATATCATCCATATGAGTATTTTACGTGTTGGGTTTGTCCAGTATAAACTGTAGGTATTTTGTTTCCACTGAAAATCTAATTTTTGGGAAGGTTCTCGCATGGATAGTTTTCTTCCCCTAGTAAAAAACACTAGAAAAGTTTTGTTAGGATGATAGACAGTCATTTGGTATCACACCACATTTCTATAATGCGTAGGGCTTGTTGCATGTGATTTGATATTGTTCCCTCGTGCAACTCAGTGATGCAGATTACTAATTACATCTGCATACCTAACTGTGACAAAGCCGTAGGCTTTCAGTAACTGAATGAAGGAAGTCAACTGACTCGGCTGTCCCTCTCAGCTCAAAATTGATTTTTCTTCTCTTTAGCATGGATAGCATCCAGCGCATGGTCATTGGTCTTTTATCCGTGCCAATCATAGCTTGTACGACAGCTTGACATGTCGTGTTATCGAGATTATTGAGGTGTCAATAAAAGCGAAGCGGGCTATATTTTAATATCCCAAAGCCTTTTTCCATTTTTGCCGTGAGGCCATGAATAGCGGTCTCCGTGGATTTTCCTGATTTATAGACAGAGGGGTTTTTATAAGGTGCCTGAGGCTTAAAGATCGATACAAGGGTATTTTTAGGGTTTCTCTTGCTTTGGTATGAATTCTACGTGCACCTCTACCACCTGTTTGATACGTAATGGTCGGTAAGCCTTTCATTATATGTGAGTGTTTATAGCCTTCTATACAGTCTGGGAAGTGAGTTTTAAGTAAAAGCTTACGTGTCTCTTCCTGCAGCTTAGTGGAGAGCTGTCATCTGTATTTTTCAGAGTGCCAGTTATATTTCTGTGATCTTCATAGAAGGCTTTACCGTATCGCTTCGCTGTTGGAAGATCATTAATCGTCCCAAAATGCTCTCTCCAGGAAGTTCTCTCCAAAAACCGTAAAATAACGCTGTCAAACGGCTGAATTCCAGAAAAAATAAACACCGACGCAAACTTAAAAAAATTGTAGAAGCCAACTAAACAAGACTCAAACTAATACTATGAATCATAAGAATAGAGCTAAACTTAATTCTCATTGTAAATGCGCATGCTCGCAACGCCTATTTTTATACCTTTCATGAACATGAAATGGTATGGTTTGGTCCGATGTTTGTAACGTTGAGAAATATAGAAGATAGACTCACCATTAAGTATACCGAATTGATCAGGGCGACGAACTGAGTTGATATAGCCATGTCCGTCTGTCCGTCCGTCGGTCTGTCCATCCGCTGTCTGTTTGAACGCAAACTAGTCCCTCAACTTTTGAGATATCTCAATGAAATTTGGCACAAGGATTTATTTTCGTATTATATTAGACATCGGACCACTATAACATATATCTCCCATACAACCGATCGTTCAGATAAGACGATTTTGGTCATTCCTGCCGCAATTTAGAAAGTATAAACGTGAAACTCGGTGATATATTTTGTCATATATCATAGAGGATTTTCTAAAAAAATCATTTTGATCGAAGCTATATCTAGTATATATCCCATGCAACCGATCGTTCAGATAGAAAGGTTTTTGGCAATTTCTCCCTTAATTTCTGATATAAAAATATTAAACTTGGTGATTTTTATTCTAATATATCATAGAAGATTTCCTGAAAAAATCACTTTGATCGGATCTATATGTATATAGTATATACCTATCCCATACAACCGATCGTTCAGATAGAAAGATTTTTGGCAATTTCTCCTTTAATTTCTGATATAAAAATGTTAAACTTGGTGATATTTATTCTAATATATCATAAAAGATTTCCTGTAAAAATCATTTCGATCGGAGCTATATATAATATATATCCCATACAACCGATCGTTCAGATAAGGGGGTTTTTGCAATTTTTTAGTTTATCTGTTCACTATATATTTCCTATCTTATACATCCTATTATTTGGAGATTACGAAGGGGATAAGATTATTGTTCAGCCCCATTCATGAAAGGTATGAAGTCTTCGGCATAGCCGAAGACAGTCCCGTCCTTACTTGTTCATCTTAAAATTCCCAAAGCGACGTCGACAGCACCTTGGAAAAAACCTGCAGGTATTGTGTTCGCAGTATTGGCGGCATTGTTGTCGGCATGTCACGAAAGCAAGATTACATAATAAATGATTTGAAAATGAAAAGCGCGAGAATGCAATATTTCAACTTACTCGTTGTATGAAGTTCATAGAAAGGATGAACGATAGGCCGTATAAACAGTTTTTTCTGGGCGCTTGGGAAAGAACATTTCCCATATGAATATAATGTTTTATATAATTTATGGCTTAGGAGATATGGACAGAAATATCGTCCATGTAGCCTTAAAAATAATCGCAATATGTTTAAAACAGGGGAGGTAGAAAAAGACCTCGAGAACCTGAAAGAAGAGTCAAACGATGGTCGTAGAGGTGGAGATGTTGGAAGTGGATAAACAGCTCAATGGTGATCGCTCTCTTGAAATAACCAAAAAACGCTACGAGCAGGGGAGGTAGAAGAGACCTCGAGAACTTGAAAGTTATGTCAAAAGACGACCGTTGAGGTGGAGATGTTAGAAGTGGATAAACACCTTAATGGTGATGGCTGTCTTGCAAATAACCACAAAACGCTACTAGCAGAGGAGGTAGAAATGGAACTTTAATGCATGAAATCATTGTAAAAGCGCAATGGCGTGAAATCGGAGAGAGACCAACAGCTTACAGACAACATAGTAAAGTGGCGTCGAGCGAGCTCCTCCTGACTTTTGAGGAGAGTTCGTTTGATGTGGGGCTGATACAGGAGCCCTAGCTCATATCTCGAAAGTCTGTGGACTCAGCGCGCACAGATTCAGCGTTTATTACGCAAAGATGGAAAGCAAGGGTCGAGTTGTATTAATGGCAAGAAAATGCATATGCTCATGTATGCTATCTTTCTTCAGTACTGAAGACCGAGAAATGGCCGCAAATGAAGGGAAAATATGAACGGCCGCTTATCCTAAAAGCCTCTGTTAGGAATTTTACGAGGAGACCCCACCAGAGCACCAGCGGAGTTCAAATGTCTGGTGGATCAAGGAGAACATACAATACATCTGTATACAGATGGTTCCAAATCAACGGAAGGGATCGGGTCTTCTGTGTACTGTGACGATCCTGCAGGCTGCACTTTCACTACATTGCCTTTCATACTTAAATTTTAACGGTGAAGAAAGCAACACATTTTCTGGAGGAAGCGTGTTTAAGCTGCAGTCGCGTTAGCAAATATATTTATAGTCTGGCGGCGACTAAGGCAATAATCTCACACACTAATTCATAGTACTTCATAAAAATTTTATTTGAAATTTAATGTCACGGAATGCAAAAAAAACATTGACGAGACTTCGCTCAGGCCGTACCATATATGTCTACTGGATTCCCGGTCATAAAGGGACAGAAATTAACGAAAAGGCAAATGAGTTGACACAAGAGGGCGCTACACTCAATGAATAGACAGTAAACGTCCCAGTACGTTTGGGAGGGATCAAAAGGCGACAGGAGTTGCATATGATCATGTGCAAATCCTACGATATTAGACCCACAAAGTGCTCATATCTCTGAATAGAGAAGACTTAAGGCTCACGATGAGCATACTTACTGAACTCTACTTTCTGGCTTCATATGTTTTCTGGATAGGCCTCATCAGTAGCAGCAAATAAAGGAAGTTCGAGCAGTAGGAAGAAACGGTTGAGTACTTTCTGTGTTCGTGTTCTGCGCTCGCCAAGTCAAGGCTCTAGCTATTAGGGGCAGCAGAGTTGCCAGATTTCGAGGCAGCAATTAAGCTTAGTCCTAGGAAAATTATAGTATTTTCCAAGTGGACGAAGTTATTCTATAACATAGGTTTTGGCACCTAATTGTGGTTCTTCCATTTGGTCGTCAAACAAATTCTGGTAACACTATAGTAACATTCAGTCTATGTGAGTTCTTTGTTGAACGACCGATTCAAGCTTATTTCCGCTAGGTTCGGTACTTCTGCCCCATATTTTTAGTTTTTAATTGTTTATGGAGAACGGTCTAAAGTGATTGTACACAAACATTATCTAAAGATTTGTTAGACACAATGATCTTCGTCGGCTTAAAATCACAAATCCCCACACGTGTCCAAAATTCCGCGCAAAACTCGCAGACAAAAAACAACAACAACAATCAATGCGCACTCGCTAGTGTCGATGCGTTTGCCACTTAAGAGGGCGTTTTCGGTAATGATTTTCCGTAGAGAATTATGGTTTGGTTGCTCATTGAAGCCACAACAACAACAACACAATATGAACGCTGCATAACATTTACCAACTAAATTCTACTGCTGCAGCTACGTTTAGCCGCCACACGCGCTCATTTGTTATCTTTTATGCTGCATTGTCTGCCGACGCACAGTGGCGCCTTTTAAGTTTTTTCTTTGCAAAAATCATAACTTTTGAACCAATTAAGATATTTTAAAAATTTAAAATGAAAATGAAAGCTAATTATTTGAAGTTTTATTGCGTGAAAACTCAGTCACAGATACAGGGTGCTTCAAAAAAATTCGTCAAAGTCGAACATTTTTAGAAAAATGCAAAAACAAAATGTTTTTAGTAAAAAATATTTTAAAATAAAATGAGATTTGTCTTATAATGACGTATTTAAGCATTAAATAAGATAAACTAATGATTTTGATAAGATAGTTTTATCTATGTAGTCACGTAATCAATAACTACCAAAATCGATAGACGTATTGTTTCTTTTAAATGGCAATACTCTTATAAAACTCAAATGTATGTTTTTGGTGCCATAATAACAAGGTGCTTCAAAATTCATCGTAAAGTTGTGCATGTTTTTTTTAATTTACAAGCCAAATATGTATTTTATTAATAACTAAAAGTTATTGAAAGTGGTACAATAAAATTTTATTTGAGCTAAAGATTAAACAGCCAACGAATTTTGGAAAAGGGGAGTGGCACTGCCCAGTTATACTAAAAAGTTTGATCTTAGTAAGCGCTTTACCAATTTGTACCAAACTCGATAGACATATTGATTTCTATAAAAATTTAATACTGGTTTGAAGGCGAAATGCCTAAACTTTAAAATAAATTTGATAATCTTTAGAGAAATGCAATAACGAAAAGTATATATTTATAAATTACTAAATTAATTAATTCTTTTATTTGAAATAAATAATTAACTTGTACATAGATATCTTATTTTTCAATAAAGTAACAAAACTGATTAGTAAATCTCTTTTTCATTGTTGTGATAAGAAGTGAGAAATTTATTTTTTCGTACCATAGTCATCGTCACTGGAACATATATCTAACAAAGCAACCATTTCTGAGCTATACGCATCTGTAAGATCTTTTTGTGTTCTTATATACCTCATAGATAATATGACTGGATCAGAAGAGATAGCTAACATGTTGAAAAGGTCTTCGTTTTGTCTAACTCGTGATACTTTGCAGGTGTTCATACATCTATATCTTTTGTAGTCCTTGTTCTTAGATTCTTGAGCTTCTTCAGACAATTCTCCTAATGGTAAGCACTGGTACTCTTTCAAATCTTTCCCATGTGCTAAAATTGTATGTACCGTTGGTGTAAGCTTATTCTCAGGATACTTTTGATGCAGCAACTTTGTAGTTTTAGATGCATATTCCCCAAATTTCGTTCCATTAACAGGTTCATTGCAGTTTAAAATATTTAAAATTACTCCCAATCTTTTCACAATATCTCTATCAACTTCTGTTATGCGAGCAGTCACTTCGTCGTTTTCAAAAAATCTTCTTGAGGAGTTACCATCATTTGTATTTCCGTATCCATACTTTGGACAGTCAACTCTAAGGCCAATCTCTTTATAGAATGCATCCTGAATTATTTTTTTCTCCTGTTTTGTTTCTCCTTACATGTTGTATTGTCGTCGAAAACTTCTCCTTGTTGTGGTAGTGTATAAGCCAGCTTCAAAACAAATTCCATACATCTTATCCTAGCATGCAAAGGGGGTATTCCATACTCATAATTTAGTTCGTCAGTTATTGAATCATCAAGATTTTCAAAGTCGTTTTGGCTCTTCTTACAAATTGCACATTTCATTGTAGATGTCGTATTTGTTATTAAGTTCAAAACTTTTCCATCGACCATTGTTAGAAGAAAATCATGTCTTATTGTAATGACAATCCCCTCTTCAATTTCAATTATTGTTGGTTCTAATTTGGCAATTTGATTTTTTATATCACTCACTGTAGCTTTTATGAGTTCCGAAGACTTCTTCTCGTATATAAATAATATCGGGCGGCACAATATAGTTGATGACGGACGTGGAATTTTCCAATATTCTGAAGCTTCATCTTTCAGTCGTAATGGAACAATAGAAGCCATAAACATAATACTATCTGTAATTGTTTCATCGTCTACACTTATTCTTTGTATATATGCGCTTTGTCCTGATGATCCATCACAGCCCCACTTAGTTATCAATGCTAGCTCCTTTGGAAGTGATTTCAACTTTTCTTCAGTAAAACTTTGAAGGTGTCGTGTAGACGTTTTGTAGCTCAATTTCAGCTGATACTTCGGTTATTTTGGGACTTAGCGGAAGTGCTTCTTTCTTGGCTTGAATAATTTTTTTGTATCCAGGTAAAATATCGGCACTACGTTCCAATAATGACTTACGCAATATAACATATTTTTTCTTCGTTAAACCGAGATCTATAAACAGCGCCAAAGCTTCTTCGGGAATTTATTTCCTAGGTAGCGCATTTGATCCTCATCAGTCGCACTGGACTTGCTACCGCAACTGCTTCTGCTATATGAGACTTCACGTTTTCTTCGTCTTTTTTATATTTAATAGCCAGTGCTTCTGAAAGATGAGTCTTGGCCATAGCTTTTGTGGTATCAGACAGCTTCATTTTCCCTTTGTAGGTAGAATACTCTTCTATGGGTTTTGTTGGTCTCCCTCTAGTTGAATTGGTTGACGTGCTAGGCCTTTCTTCGTCGAAAAAAGGTTTGTCAGCTAGCCACTTTTCATGCTTACTTAGAAATTTTGAATTGTTACGATAGACGTCCTTCCATTTTCTTTCTATCATAATGTATTGTAAACCAATTTTTTCTTGCGGTGCTTCCTTTTCCTTAATGCTTGTTTCACTCGCTAATTCTCTCATAATAGCCTCAACAAAGTCCCGTCTTGACTTTGTAGATTTAAACACCGCAAATAGTTTCGAGTTTTCTAGATACATATTAGAATTGGCTTCGAGTGTATCTGACTAAATATTAAACTGTGAACTATATTTAAAAATACTATTCACTTAATTTAAGTAAACAGAATACTTAGTTCCTTAATCTCCAAAAGACGAATGATAATGTGCATTGTATGATGGATAGCTTTATATACCTACTCAAATTTTTAAAATGAATTTCAGGTATACAATTCGTAACTAAAAAAATGTATGTTGTTAACAAGTTCCAACAACAAAAACGACCTTACTGCCGTACTGAATTATATATACCTGCTCAGGCGCGTATTTATGCCCCAGGTTGTTTAACATTATTTGATGTAAAAAGTGAAGTTGCAGCTGGACGCAGGTAGGCTTTATGAATTTAGATAACTGAATATTTCACAAATAACTACTGTTAATTTGACGGAGCACATATTTTAACATTTTTTTTTCCATCAAAATTTTAAAAAGGGCCTAAAAATAGGCATTTCGAAAAACAGGTATATCCGCCAACTTTTAACAAAAAAAAAAGCAATTTTGTTCTTGTTCCAATCCCAAATTACATTATCTTTAATTGCTATACAAGAAAACGACAACCGGCCGCCTTATTTACTCACAAAACCATTTTAAATACAACGAAAAAGAAGAAAAATTTCAAATGTTTCCCAATGTTGAAAATTGGTCAATTTTGAGCGGCTCTACCTGGTAAACTATAATTTTCTGTGAAAAAACAGTTATATATTCTTGATCCCTGGAAAATTCTCTATTAGAAACATGTATTAGATTTAGCGAACGCTTTCATGATTTTTTTGATTTTTGCCATGCTTTAACGGCAGAGGTGCCACTGTGCGACGCTTGACTTTAAACAATTCTTTAGTTGTGTTGAGTATTATATGCAAGTTTGTATGTTTGTAGGTTTGCATGTGTAAATTCATTCTTTTGTACTTAGTACTGCCTTTTTAGGCCATTTCCTCACCTTTAATAGTCAGCTAACACCAAGTTTACATGCCCGTTGCATAAGTTTCAAAGCCGCCGCCGCGCGCCGCAGCCAACTCTGGCCTTAACAACTAATCCCCTTACAACGTACTCGCCTTTCCTCTCAAACATTCTAACATTTACACTTGTGCTTACTCACAATGTCGATTTATGATCGTTAGCTGACTTTTACTAGTCTTCGTTGTTGTAGTTGCGAATGTTAACACCTCCGCTTACTAGATTTTAGATACTTTATTGTATCTATTTGTGGTGGTTGCATTTTAGACATATTCGCCGATACACATTTGGTTGTGTGTGTGTGTGTGTGTGCCTGGCAAGTTGGCGCGTGTGCAACGTGTCAATGCGGCAAGCATACTTGGCGCGTAACAAAGATTTGTGGTTTTGCATTAAAATGGTTTAAAATATTTTATGCACTTTTTTTGTACATAAAAAATTGACCATAAATCATGACTAATTTGTTTTGCACGGTTTCGCTATTAGTTCGGTATTAGTAATGAGAAAGGAATAGATGAGAAATATTTTAGGAAATGGTAAGTACGAAATGAATGTAGAAAGTTTTGGCCTTTTGTTATGGAGAAGATCAGCGCTTTATCTAATACCTCAAACTGTGCGCTTGTGACTTATCTTTTAGGTGCTTTTGATCAACTCCCATAGCTGTTTAAGTTCTTGCTATTTCTACATACCGTTGCGCTTATTCGTAGGATGGTAGACGTTGACGATGGCGATAAATGGCCCCATTTGACGGTCCGCTAACTTTCTGTAAATGGCTGCCCTTAGAAAATGCCACAGTCTGTTGATGCCACAGTTAGAGATTCGTACGTTTTTTCTAGAAAAGCTAGAGTTTTAGGGCTCTTTTACAATTTCCCTCCTTTTTTGTTTGCAAATTTCGGATATATGGTTATTTGATATTTTGATTACCTCCTTCACACTGCCTTGCAGATTAAAAGGAGAAAGATTGGCCATCGTTGCTAGCGCTCCTTACTGTCATTGAAGAAAAACGCCCACCACTTCGCTTTTTTCTCCTGTTCAACTGCCTTCGCCTTGATTCTACTGTGCAACCATCTTCTTTCAATATCACGATGGATTCGGATCCAACTCACGGCTGTCGGTATTGCTAGGAGGCTTCCTTGCCATCTCCGCTCAGTCCTTCCTAAGCTCTACTCCTTTGTTCAGACTACATACCGTCTATTGTACTGTTTTCATCTTCATTTCAACCAAAAGTCTTATACCTAAGTTTAGCAATAGCTGAGCAGGGACACAGCAAGTGCTCAGCCATCATATCCTCCACAGGGAAAGAAGTGCACGTTATGTTGTGAGGCATCCTGATTAGAGTTATGTGTTTTTGCCCTGTACGTTTACTTGTAAGAAATCCCACTTGTGGTCTGCAGTCCATGTGCTCAGTAAATGAAGATATCTATCAAAACCTTTTGACATTGAAGGCAGCATGGGTATTATTCACATACAGCTCCTCGATAAAATGTCTGTAAGCGGCTTAAATGGCCGAAGTAGAATGTGAAATAACTTATTTGGGGCCCAGGAATGTCTCTTCCCAGAGCCCACCCTGGTCCAGTAGTCAGCTGTATCATTCTATTGTGTAGTTTGATAGTTATACAAATAACAAAATTCAGCCGAAACTTACATTTTCGAAACAACTTTGAAGTAGTAAGGGAGCTATCCGATACTTTCAATGCAGCTTGGCTTTCACTGCACACGAATATACTCCTGCCGCCCATTTAGACCATGGCCTTGAGAATGGCCCAGCCTGGAAGAATGAAGCGTTCTTTTCAAGAACAAAATGAAGTTCTTTAGCATTATATTTTACAGACAACAGTAATATTCCAGAATGTGCGAGGTCAGGCTCATTATTTGAATTTGGTCAAGAAACTCGATGTAAAATAATTTCATCAGTAAGAGCAATACTGACGAGGAGTCATGTGACATATAAAAGAAATGGGTGTCTGAATCGCGAACCTCAGCAATATCCGTCACGACCCACATCATGTTGCATCACATTCCCTGGTAGCGTTAAGGGCTTCCTCATGTATATACGAAAAGGGACGGTAGGAAAAGCATTGCATCCTGAGCATAGCCAGGTACTCTAGACAAAGCTCTCGTGCAGTGCACAGTAATCAGGGATTCAAGAAATTGTGTAGCGCAACCCTCTCAAGGGGTTTAGAGAGGTTAAGACCACCCCAAGTTTCTGCCGAAAAAAGGGGCACATTTGTCATTCTTAAAGATCGGAAACTTGCCAGGGCATATGAAAGAAAGAAGAAAATCAATAGGAAATTCCATATTGCAACTACGTGAAGCAATGCCCCTCAGAGTCTCACGAAAATTTGAAATGGCCATATCGGACAGAAAATCCATAAAAGGACCTTGACTCCGAGGTCTGGTTTACGGATAGATTTAAACTTAAAAACGGGAGCTGATAACTATGGGCCAAATTTCGAGAAATCGATACCATATGGATCCCACCACACTATATTTCAGGCAGAAATCCATGCAATAGAAGTTTGCGGTAGAGTATGTATACGGAGAGGCTTATCCTCGAGAAGTATACGCATTATGCCCGACAGCTGGCAGCCTTTTGTGGCTTCCAGTCTTAAAAAACTAGTTCTAAGCGAGTGGATGGACGCATTTGAGTCCTAAATGATCCTGGAATCAAAAACAAGGTTTTGTTTGCGTGGGTTTCTGAGCATCAGGGACAGACTAAAGTACACACTAGGAAAAAAATAAGTAGCTGCGAAACAATGTAATCTAGGCTACACTGGTTGACTTCCAACAATGAAAGTATAAACCTATTAAGTAGTTATTAATCTAAACAGGGATGACCTACGAACTCTCACTGGGTACTGTATGGGACTGTGTAGTCAAGAATATTGTTTAGGTAATCGGATACATAAATCTTTCGCGTTTATGCTGTACCATGACACCGGTTCACATTCTGGCGAGGCAGATACTTTCGCATCTAGATGGTGTGGCTCTTAATCACTTCGTGATATGGAATAAAAAGCCTGAAGAGATTTGTAAACACATTAAAAGTGTCCAAATGCAGTAAAAAGTTGAAAGGTTTAACACAAAAGTTTTTGATTGAGGGCTGCATCAATAAATCAAACATGCACAAAGTTAGCTTCGAATACAAACGCAAAATTTTGTATAGTGGTATATGTGTACGAGCGAAATGGTGATAAAAAATTTCATCACAGAGTTTACACGTAGCGAAATTTATATCTAGTTCCGGAGGTGATATCCAATATCATTATCTAATTATTCTTAAAGCAGATAGTTCCCAAGTTGATATCCAACTTCATTCTCCAATCACTATCCAACCTTTGAGAATTTTTGTAAAAGTTATAGTTCTCGAGTTGGTCTCCAACGTCATTAGAACTTTCAAATTATTATCCAAACTTTGAGAGATTTTGAGAAATGTACAGCTCTCAAATGAATATTCAACACGTTTCTTCAGTTGATATCCCACATTGGATATCGAGTTGAGGTGAATTTGAAAAAAAATATCCAAGGTGGTACCACCAAAATCATCAGCTGTTTATTATGAGATATAAGCTACTGGCGGCCACCGTGGTGTGATGGTAGCGTGCTCCGCCTATCACACCGTATGCCCTGGGTTCAACTCCCGGGCCCCTCGGCAGTGTCTGGCAAGCGCTCCGATTGTATTTCTGCCATGAAAAGCTCTCAGTGAAAACTCATCTGCCTTGCAGATGCCGTTCGGAGTCGGCATAAAACATGTAGGTCCCGTCCGGCCAATTTGTAGGGAAAAATCAAGAGGAGCACGACGCAAATTGGAAGAGAAGCTCGGCCTTAGATCTCTTCGGAGGTTATCGCGCCTTACATTTTTTTTTTATTTTTAAGCGACTGGTTGATACTCGTAGCAGTAATGAAGCGTAATAAATCAAAAATTAATTATATATATTTTATTTTATTTTCGTGAAAATACTGTAGTATTGGAATCTTACACTTGAATCCAATCAAGTTGGTAACTATAATTTTTTCAACTTAAGTTTCCCTTATAAAAAATTCCCTGTTTTGCTGAGTATACTATGATTCTCAAGCCCAAATGCAAATCACCGATAGGTTAACTAGAGTTTAACCCTGCCAGATCGACTGCTTAAGCTCAGCTTAAATTTCAGCTAAAGTAGACTGAAAAACTGCAGAATAAGGTTAAGCGTAATTTAACTGACAAACTGAGTTGAACTTGTGCTGAAAACCCGGGCCCTAAAGTACTGCCTGCTCTGCTTGATCTCAGTCCTTACGTTCTACATGTCATAGGTGAAAGCCGATTTCATATCCGACGCTTCACGAAGCCTTTGAGAGCATAACTGTTCTAGAACCATGCACATTAACGCCCGTCATAACATCATTCGTCATGTTTTTTTTGCGGAATCTGAAATCTCAATGCCATAATTTCCATCACAGAGAACTAATCAACTTAGAAAAAGTAGTGCCAGAACAAATCTCGACACACCATACTTCTCAATTTGGTTCTTGATGAAATGATAATAAACTTTTACGCCAAGTAAATGAGAAATTTGTGTCTCAACTAACAACGTTTTAACTTTTAACTACACCAAAAAACAAAAACCAAACCAATTACAACATCTAAGAGTATGTCATATTAAAGAAACTACAAAAGAAGCAACAACATTGAAAAATCTAAATCTAGCTAAAAAGAATCTCTTAAGTGCTAAAGCAACGATCAGCAGAGTGTAGAACACTTGAACGTGTTTTTGTGGTTGCAAGTAGCAGCAGCAACAGAAGTAGCAGTGCGTGGTATCATTCAGTCTTAGCTTCTACACAACTACACAAAGTGGCTGAGTGGGACATGAAGCAATGCAAAATTAAATCAAATCGTTGAAAAACGGAAATTTGAATTTCCGAAAAAGGTACTTGAACAAAATTCAAGCAGACAGCTAAGTTCTACATAAGCCAACTGTAGCAACAGCAGCGGCATAAAGGTGACTAAAGCCAAAGCCGGCATACGAAACAAATAAAAAATCAAACTTTACCAAAGCACTTGAACGCTACAAAAATGCTCAAGAAGCCGATGGCAAAGAAGACAAAACGTTTCAAATTCACTTTTAGACAGCAAAGCCAAAAATAAATTGCTACTCATCCTTTGTGTGCGTGTGTGCTCCTTTTTTGCGTGAGCCTAGCGGGCTTTTGATTGCCCAGCGCACAACTTGCATAAGAACAAATGCTATGAGTTGAATTATGGACGACGGTCGGTCGTTCGGTAGCTTGGTAAGACGTTGTTTGCTTGTGTCCAGTTAAGTGCCCATTTGAATGCAGCAATGCCATACTTTACTGGCAATTTTTCTTTTGTATAACCACAACCGTACGTTTACAACGAATTCGATTGTGTTGGTTTACTTACAATTGAAATAATTTCCACACTATTCAGACGTGTGTTTGTGCCTGTACTTAGAGGCGTCCGTTTTAGGGGCCGTGCTATGGGCATTACTATGCTAGCACGCTGTTCTTCTGCGTTGCTTTTGGTAGCAAAAATTTCAATATCTTGCGCTCAATTTGGTTACAGTCTGTTTTCGTTTGTTTGTTTGTTATATCCTCTTTCTCATTTCCGACGACTTGAGAGTGCTGCACGTCCTCTAAAGCTTTTTGTACTATTAGTAAGTTTTGCATAAATATGCTTCTATTTGCTTTTTCACTACTAGACGTGCGTACATATGTATAGTCATCTATATTCTAGGGTTTACATAAGCTTTTGGTTTTTTAAAATTGATTTTTCTTTAATGTCTTTTTTGTATTAAATAATTAAATTGAAATTTAACAAAGCGCTTTGAGTATTTGTTTTATGAGATTATTTGCTATATGAACATTTTTATTGAAATCTAAATAAAAGATAACTCTGGAACGGGTGTCCCGCTGCTGACTGCATAGGTGATAATTGGGCTCGAGTTTAGGTTCAAGTGAATATTGTTAAAGGCTGGTTGCTTGGTTTCTATGCAGCACGGGTACCTGGCTCTGGCAGTATATTGCTACCTATAAACCTAGCTTGAGCTAGTGATGCGAATATTCCATTATTGCCTTCCACGCTGAATCTACTGAAAATGCTGTTGAAAGGAATCTACACTCTCTCAGCATACAGGCCGAGCGTCCAGTTTCCCGTGATTGTGGCGGGTTAAGTGTCATGACCGTTGTTTGGATATCCGAGTAATTGCATACTTTGCGCCACCTCTACGAGTTATCCGACAGGAGCGTACACGTACACGACCTCAGAACTTGCTGTATATATATGAAGCAGATTCCTGGAAATACACTATCAAAAACAAAGAAGTATTCCTTTTTTTTGAAGTAATAGTTTTAATAAAATGTTGATCAAGTTTTCCGAGCCCAAATACAACGCAACCTGCCTCTCTTAGATATAATATTGTAACGCATTCTGGGGAATTCCTATTATTTTGCATCTTCTGCTAACGTTCGTATCGCTGAACTGCCGAATAAACAACTCCACTATTCAGTATTGCAATATGGTCTTTATTTAGTCTACTTTGGAAGTAGTAGAATTATACCTCAATATCACGTACTTCACAAAAGCGTGTTTAAGTCAAACTGATTACTGATTCCTCAGCTTGCGCTGCTTTTATACTCTCGGTTTTCTCGTTCGCCTATTTCTCCTAAGATCTACTTAGTCGTTTCGCGAACAGCTGTATCTCATGCTTGGTTACCAGCTTTATACATGTATATTTGTAGCTTATGCTTTTCTACTAGTCATATGCGTGTGTATGTGTGAATATCAACTTCTGCTCTTATCTGATGACTACATATGTATGTGTATGTGAAATATCTCTTCACTTCGAGCTACTGGTTATGTGTAGAATGTTCTTCGTTGCCTTGTACATAAGTGTCGCTGCTTGCTGTGTTTTGTTGTTGCAATAATTTTCTAAGAGCATAGTGTTGTCAACATTCGCCACAATATCATGAAGCCATCAAAATAACTGGTTTCAAATCAATTGCCCCAAGAGAATTTTGAGCTCTGCTCAGTGTGTAACTTGCGAGTTAAATGCGCTGACCAGAGCGCATTTACCCTGATTATAGTGTTCGTGCTAATAGTATTTTCGTTAGACGTACGCTAATCTATAGTCCCAAGTTAGGGGAAAAGCTGCCACCTTCCAAGTACGATGAGAGCTATATTGATTTCACCCTGAACAGTATGTTGCCTATTGTTCCGTTATTAACGTGCGGGATTGCACACTTTGTGGTTTGTAAAACTATTTTCCTAGGCTTGCAGTTATCCGTGAGTATTGGTGCTGAAACTTGAACATTGGTGCACTAAGTATATATGAATAATATACATATATGTTATAATTCCAAGCCCGAAAGAAGAGAAAATCTTGGGCACTTCCGACCGTGTTGAATTGCAACTTTCTTTAAAAAAAATTGTCACATTTAGCTCTATAAAGATAATAAGCTTTCTTGCAATAAAAACTGTCCAATTTATGTTAAACTGGCATAGAACAGCATTGCTACGAACAAACGCCAATTCAGTACTGCAGCGAAGTGTGATTGTGTGAGTCGTAAAAAAACTCCCCTCCATTTATTCAAAAAATCGGTTCGTCCTATGTGTTATTGAACTCTTTATACATGGATCACCTTAGAAGATCAAATTAGGGCTATCGCATACATATGTATGCTGAAATTTGTTAATCGTAAACCATGTCGAAAAAATGATGTAAACTTAGTTGAAAAATTTGTATAATGTGATTGCCTCTTTGTTGGTAATATTCTGAGAAACAAACTAAAAATTGCATGCTCTTACCTAACTTTCTAAGCATTTTTTCTTTTGCTTCTTCTATACCCTTTCAATTTTCCAATATACGCAAAAACATTTTTAGTAATATAATTCATGCTAATTAAGTTGTTCGTAATTGTTCTCAACTACTTTGTAATTATCTCACAAACTCAAAGAGTACGCACATATACAAACACAAACGTACAGACAAATTCAAGCATCGAAAACATTCTAAGCATACTCAATTTGTTAACCAAAAAGAAAAACAGAAACACCACTGTCAAAACTTTTCACACAAATATATTACACTAAACGTTTTTTGTACTAACAACAAAAATCTACTTCACTGAAATATTTTGAAAAACCATTTCAATTCATTTTACTGCCATTTATGTTGCAACGAAGATTAGAAGTACAGTGACTGGCTGCTGCCGCTACGAGCCAGCATAAAGTCAAACAAGTTCAAATAACCAACTTGATCTACATTCTATACTTACATAAAAACATAACCAGCTACCCAGTAGAGACAATTTCTAGTTTAGGGTTTCGCGTCCACTTACTTATTCGGTTTTTAAGCTTGTACCTACTTGAACAGGCTTTAGACGCTCGATGTATGGCGAAATGAGAAACGCACATGACAAACCAATTCGTAAGGTGAATGAACAAAGGGAAGTTGATTTATGACTCACACAATCACTGTTATTGCCGCTACATCACTGCATTTGTGTTCGTTCGTAGCAATGCTGTTTTAAAACAGCAGATGAAGGAAAAGCGGGTTGCAAGAAGAATCAGTTGAGCACTTTCTGTGTTCATGTCATGTGCTCGCCATGTCAAGACTACTGCCATTAAGAGCGGCAGAGTTGCCAATCTTGAGGCAGCATCTAATTTAAGTCCTGTAAAACTACTAGTATTTGCCAAGAAGTCGGAGCTGTTCTATAACATAAATACTGGCACTTAATTGGGTTTCTTCCGTTTGGTCGCCAAACAAATTTTGGTAAAACTATGGAAACAATCAACAACAAAAACATCAGCGTAGATTTTTTTTATGAAATACGGTGAAACTTTCAAGTGATATATGCACCATGCACCATTCATGGTCGTCTTTTTTAATGAAACTTTCAATCGATTTGGAACTAGTTTTCTTCAAGACATTTGTGCCTCAAGGAAAGTTTTGAAGAACCAAATAAATATTAGTAACTTATTAGTTAGATTTTCTCCAGTTTTAAAATCATTAGTTTCATATATAACATTTATATATATTTGAGAAATAGGTAACCAACAAAAAACTGCAACCAGCTTCAATGAATATGAAGTATCTTTATGGAAAAATGGCTTAATATCGTGCTAGAAGTAACATGTAGAATTTCGCTCCGGTTCGGAACCAAAGAAATAGTACCAGAAAAGAACTAGATCCAAGCTGTTAAGTTTTACACTAGCTCAGAACTATCCAAAAAGTGCCAGTAAAAACTAGTTCTAAAGTGGAAATTTTAATCTGGTTTGGAAATAGTGAAAATGTAATGAAGCGATGGCAACGTTCACAGCGTAGAACATCGCCATGTTAAATAAGCCAGTTGATAGCAAGTAGAAAAGGTAGACTGCAAACTAGTATTGCTTCGGTATGCACTAAAAGCACACTAGTTTTGAACTAGATATTTTCCCTTCAGGGTATGCTACTATGCACTATCGTCCCCACTGTGCAAAAACACTATTTTGTTCGTGCAACTACAACTGTAACTTCCAAATAAATTTGCTTTAACAAGCGTGAGACAATGACAGCATTAAAAGTTTGCCTCAAATATTTAGGCAAGTGGACAGAAAAGTTTGAGAAAAAAAAAGTATTACCAAAGCAAATGGAAAATCACTGCGTCACTGCCAAAAATCAGCATTGACCACGCAAAAACCACAAACATTCACAAGTCATCTGCTTGTAATTAAGTAGTAAATTTACACATACTTATGCATATTAAAACATGCAAAGCAAAAACATTTTCTATAAAGGACTTTCGTTGCATGCTCATACAAAATTCACTCAAATATTTGAAGCCAATTTTGGTCATTAGAGTGGAGACACATAAAAGGACAAAACAGCTATATAAGTTATTTACAGTTAAAATGAAATAGTTCTTGTAATGTAAGTATGTCACTGTTCAGTCTGAAGCAGTTTTGATGCCAAGTAGCTATTAAGGGTAATTATGAGTTGGCAGTGTTCAAAATATTTATTTAGCAACAACAACAACAAAGCCCATTGAAGTGTTGAGGTGTAATTATTTTCGAAAGGCGTAGGAAGCGCTCAACGTGAGCTGTTGGGCTACTCTTATTGCGCTAAGTAGCCATCTTTCCGTTTCGCAATTTGAATACTCCTCACGTATCTGCTGACCAGATCCTATCTGTCGGTTCCGCAGGTCAGCTCATGGATGGCCATGGCCAAGTATAGATCGAATAATATTAAATCCACCCTTCTCCGTTGCTGTGCGAAGTGATCGCATTCGGAGGTGTGGCATGCGTCGTCTATGGCACCATAGCAAAAGCAATTGAAATTTTTAACCTTGACCATTTTGTGGAGATATTCCCTTAAGAAGGCACTGTCAGCTAAAAACTGTGTCAGGTAGAAGTTTGATCTCGCCCTTTTGGCTGTTACAACCATGGTTCCAGCGTTTCCAGTAAGAAAATCCGGATCACCTGTTGGCTTTTTTTTACCGAGTTTGTAACCTCGGCTATGGTGTCGATTGTGTGGTCTCTGTTGTAACCATACTGTAGATGGGATACACTTCCGACCCCTTCAATGGCTGCTATCAGGCGTTGTTTAAGGAAGCTTTCCATAATTTTATCGGTGGTGTTGATTATTCATAATGTTATTGACTTTCTACCGAAAAGTTATTGATTTGCTTTCGAAAATTTATCGAATAATAATCGAAAAACTATTGATAGGTTATCAAAGACTATTGAATTTGCTAACGAAAAAATACCAATTCTTTATCAAAAAACGTTAACGAACTGATAACACAACGAAAGCGATCTACTATCGATGACGCGAGGAGCTCCTGATGCTGACTGAAAGGAATAATGCCCCAAAATTCTACCAAAAGTTAGGCAGATGACGGAAGGTTCCAAGACCGGGGCAGATTCCTGCAGGAATAATAATGGCAACTTGGGTACTGACGTACAGACTGTGCTTAAGTTGCGAACGGAGCACTTCTCCTCATTGCTAGCTACCGAGGGAGAACACGATCCCAATACACTAATCGCCGATTACGGAGAACACATTATGTCACCCGACAATGACGAAGTGAGAATGGCAATATCACGACTGAAAAATACGAAGGTGCCAAGTAGTGACGGACTACCCGCCGAGCTGTTCAAACTCGGAGGAGAAGAGTTGGTAAAGAGCATTCATCAACTCGAATTTGGTCGGATGTAAGCATAGACTAAAAGACTAAAGCCTTATATCAACGAACTGAGTGGATGAGCTGATTAGTGCGACTTTCGACTTTGTAAATCTACCATCGACCAGATCTTCACAATGCGCCAGATTCCGGAGAACACTCACGATAACAAAATCGACACTCATCATCTTTTTGTACATCAAATCGGCCTTTGATAGCTCGAAAAGAAGTTGATTGTCTGCTGCTATGTCTGAATTTAAGTTCCCTGCAGAATTAGTAAGGCTCTGTCAGATGAATTTGAGAAATACCACCAGCTTCTTAAGAATTGTGAAGGACCTATCCAATCCTTTCAAAACCAAAGGAGGCTTCAAACAAGATGACACCCTTTAGTGCGATTTTTTAATCCTGGAGAAGATAAGTCTGTGAGCAGAACTATACCTTGAGGGCACAATCTATTATAAGAGCGTACAATCGGTGGCGTATGCTGATGATATTGACTTTTAGGACTTAACAAACGTGTCACGAGCTCTGCTTTCTCTGAATAAGGTTAAAGGGCAAAATAAGTAGGTATTGTCATAAATGAGGAGAAGACGTAGGACATGCTTTCATCTAAAAGAGGAAGCCCGAAATCATCGACAGTGTCAAGAGAAGATGAGATGATTATTGGAGTGTTCGGGAGAAAGGCTCTCCGGAAGATGTATGGCTCTGTCCATGATCCCAATGGCGAGTATAGCAGGAGGTTTACTCATGAGTTGTGATAAACTAGAGTATTTTTTTGCTTAATTGGAAAGTTTATCAATAACCAGAGAGACCTTAAAAATAAATGACTTAATTTGTCCGCTCATTCGCTGTGCACAACAATAAGAAATTACGTTTCGGTTATTTCACTGCAGACAAAAAAACTAGCAACGAAAGCTGCATTCTAATTTTTTGTGCACTCCACTTAAAGTTAAATCAATCTACGGCTAATTCCCTATATACCACAGATACCAATCACAAAAAAAGCAGTTTAGTCTCCCTTCGCTGTACAAAATTCATCTCGTTGAACTCCAATGGAATGTTTGCACGTTAAAATTAGTTGAAATAGTTGTAACTACAAATTAAATTAGACAATTTGCCATTCGCTGTCATTCCAATGGGTTTTCCATCTGTCCGCTTGCGGCACGTTTATTGCGCTTTTATCGCTTACAATTTGGTTGAGGCTGTTTTTTCTGCGCTGAGCAGCCATTTTAAGTTTAAGTGTTGTTGTAGCTTATGTTGCTCTTGATTACTGTTGTAAATGTTGTTGTTGAGCTAGTTAAATTTTTTTCTACATTTGTTTGTATTTTTATACCTTTCATGAACCTGAAATTGTATATTAACTTTGGTCCGATGTTTGTAGCGTTGAGAAATATAGAAGATAGACTCACCATTAAGTATACTGAATTGATCAGGGCGACGAACTGAGTTGATATAGCCATGTCCGTCTGTCCGTCCGTCTGTCTGTTTGAACGCAAACTAGTCCCTCATATTTTGAGATATCTCAATGAAGTTTGGCACAAGGATGTATTTTTGTATTATATTTGACATTTGTCGGATCCGGTATGATCGGACCACTATAACATATATCTCCCATACAACCGATCTTTCAGATAAGACGATTTTGGTCATTCCTGCCACAATTTAGAAAGTATAAACGTGAAACTCGGTGATATATATTTTAATATATCATAGAAGATTTTCTGAAAAAATCATTTTGATCGAAGCTATATATAGTATATATCCCATACATCCGATCGTTCACATAGAAATATTTTTGGCAATTTCTCCCTTCATTTCCAATATAAAAACGTTAAACTTGGTGATATTTATTCTAATATATCATAGAAGATTTCATGAAAAAATCATTTCGATAGGAGCTATATATAGTATATATCCCATACAACCGATCGTTCAGATAGAAGGACTTTTAGCCATTTCTCTCTGAATTTAGAAAGTATAAACGTGAAACTCGGTGATATATATTTCAATATATCATAGAAGATTTTATGAAAAAATCACTTTGATCAGAGCTATATATAGTATATATCTCATACAACCGATCGTTCAGATAGAATGATTTTTGGAAATTTCTCCCTTAATTTCCAATATAAACACGTTAAACTTGGTGATATTTATTCCAATATATCATAGAAGATTTCACGAAAAAATCTTTTCGATCGGAGCTATATATAATATATATCCCATACAACCGATCGTTCAGATAGAAAGATTGTTAGCCATTTCTCCCTTAATTTCCAATATAAAAACATTAAACTTGGTGATATTTATTCTAATATATCATTAGAAGATTTCCTGAAAAAATCACTTTGATCGGATCTATATGTATATAGTATATACCTATCCCATACATCCCATCGTTCATATAGAAAGATTTTTGGCCATTTCTCCTTTAGTTTCAAATATAAGAACGTGAAACATGGTGATATTTATTCTAATATATCATAGAAGATTTCCTGTAAAAATCATTTCGATCGGAGCTATATATTATATATATCCCATACAACCGATCGTTCAGATAAGGAGGTTTTTTGCCATTTTTTATTTTATATTTATCTTAAAAATCGTTTAGGTATGTACATCTGTTCAATATATATTTCTTATCTTATACATCCGATTATTTGGAGATTACGAACGGGATAAGATTATTGTTAAGCCCCATTCATGAAAGGCATGAAGTCTTCGGCATAGCCGAAGACAGTCCCGTCCTGACTTGTTTTTTGTTGGCGTTGTTGTTATTTAGGCAGTATGTTTTATTCGGAATGCGTGCCGTACTTGACACTTATTTGTGGCATTAAACCGTTAGTAGTAGTGACAGCTACTGTCAGGTACCGCAACTAAGTGTGCATTTTTTGTTGTTGTATATTTTCAGCCTATGCTAGAACCTGAGACAAAAGGCTTTATTTATCTAATTTTGCTCTGAATGGGGGCCATTTGAAGTGCGCAGCACTTTTTCTGCTTCTTGTTTTTTTCCAGCTGGTTTGCTGCATTTTGTATTTTATTTTACAAATTTTTTTTTCTGCTTCAGTTTCTATTTGGTGCTATTTAGTCACGGTCATGTTTAATTGCGGTGTCACATTTGGGGTTAAGCTTCTATGTTAATCTCATTTAAATTTGTTGTAACTATTTATTTAGCGAGAATAGTAATTTCAGTTTAAGCTTTTTTTCGTAGGTGGCTTTTGTGCTTTTGAGTTGATGGGTTCAAAGGTATTCTTCCTAACGCATAAGCTTGAAGTTTTGGAAAAATTTTAAAGTCATTCTTGGGATTTTACATTGAAACTAAAAAAATTTGTTCTACTTGGAGTTATGCAAAATTGCGCTAATAGCCAAACACTGGCTATTTTGAATCAGCTTTAGTTTGGTATCAATTTGATGCTTCGTATATGACTTTAAAACTTCTCCAGGGTAGATGTTTATAATATGCCCGCGGTATACCGATCGTTAAAGGCGATTATAACACCATAGTTCCCCCAACCTATGAATAGAGTATTACTCAGAGGCAAGCAATGTGGACACAGCGTATTACTTGCGCGAACCTATCACGGCCGTTATTAAGAACTTTACTAGCGGGAAGCAAGAAAAGCAGTGGTGATCTATATAAAATGTATTATAGATACTTGTAGGCAGGTCTCATCTCCTTGGGTTCAGCCTCCTAGTGGGAGAACGGAGAAAGAAAATCACATGCAAGGGATTTCACTTTTTGGGGAAGTTAACAATAAAGCATACTTAATGAGACTATGCGGCCTCTTCTCCGCTGAACTTGACAACTAAGTAATCTCTTCGGAGTAATGCGGTCTCGTCAGGTCTCGAAATTGACAATTAAGTATTTTCGTTGCAGTTATGCGGTCTCTGCAGCTCTCGAAGTTGACAATAAAGTATCTTCTTCGCAGTAATGCAGTCTCTTCAGCTCTCGAAGTTGAAAATAAAGTATTCTCCTCGCAGTAATGTGGTCTATTCCGCTCTCGAAATTGATAACTAAGTATTCTCTTCGCAGTAATGCGGCCTCTTTAGCTCTCGAAGTTGACAATAAATTATTCTTCTCGCAGTAATGCGGTCTTTTCGTTAGAAAATTTGCAACAAAGTATTCTCTTCCGAGTAATGCGGTATGTTCGTTAGAAAGTTGGCAATACAGTGTTCTTTTCGGAGTAATGCGGTCTCTTTAGCTCTTTAAGTTGACAATAAAGTATTCTCTTCGCAGTAATGCGGTCTTTTCGTTAGAATATTGGCAATAAAGTGAAGCGTTTCGACGCTCCCACGTCTTGCCCAGGTAATGTGATAATTTTATTTTGAAAAACAGTTAATTAGCAACAAACATAACTGTAATTTAATGATATTAATGAATTAGTATTATTTTTTAGTAAAATTATCAGACTCCTTGAGGAAGACGGAAGAGCGCCGAAACGCGTAGGAGGGAAAGCGAAAATTTAACATAAAAAAAATGTAAGGCGTGATAACCTCCGAAGAGATCTAAGGCCGAGCTTCTCTTCCAATTTGCGTCGTACTCCTCTTGATTTTCCCTACAAATTGGCCGGACGGGACCTACATGATTTTATGCCGACTCCGAACGGCATCCGCAAGGCAGATGAGTTTTCACTGAGAGCTTTTCATGGTAGAAATACACCCGGAGCGCTTGCCAAACACTGGCGAGGGGCGACCCCGCTTAGAAAAATTTTCTTTTAATTGAAAAACCTTATTGGCATCCGGTGTGGTAGGCGAAGCACGCTACCATCACACCACGGTGGGCAAAATTTAACTTTGCTTTCTAAATTTTCGGCGATAAAGCTCTTTTAGAACAGACAGAAAAGTATAAGTTTGGCCGAACAAGAAAACATAGACAAAATATCACTAAATGAAAACACTATAACTGCATTAGCAACAAACCATTCAACAATGCCAACAACAGCATAAGATCCAAACCCACTACAAACAAGTTTGTGGCAAAGTAATGAAAACGCATTGAAAATCAATTGGTCCACATAGATAAGTGTCATTAAAGTAAATTACCAAAGACATTCCAGAGATGAGAGTGAATAGATATCCAAAACTGAAGACATTCAGCAAGCAAACATACAAACATACATATATTACATAGCTATATAGTAGAGAACATAAGAATGCGATAAAGATACAGCAACTAGTTCCAACACTTCGGCTATTTACTCAAAATGTATAGGATGGTTGATTCTTACAAATACAACGGAAATTAATGAAAATTCTATGCAAATTAAATTGTAAGTGAAAAACAGCAATAGACCGCCTCATTTGTAGCTATCATCAAAGCACATCTTCACAGCTACAATGAGATCTTACATCCTCCACCTACAACAATTTTTTTTTCTCTCTCAAGTTCTTTCATAGATATTTTTATGACAAAAAAATTGTTTTAAGATGTAAAATGCGAAAAAGTAATTTTAACATTTATTGCTCCAAACTGTATTTCTTATACTGACCACAATGTGGGCGTGAATAAGAACAAATCTTTAACAAATGTACTTGGCATTTTTTATCCAGAAAGAATTCATTGAACAGCAGTAAAATAGTCAAATTGATGACACTCAATCTATTTTATATGCAAAATAATTACAGAAACATGAATTTCGAGGAGCCTCTCAATTTTCAAGATTTTTTGTTTCCTCCGACGATTTAATAAATGCATACAACTTGGAGATATTTTACATTAACGTTTATGAAAGGGGCTGGTTGGTGATTGGTGGTGTTGTGATACTTTCACATTTAGGTCTGTAAGATTTTCGTATACAATGGTCAGAACAAATCTTGCAATCTATTTTTAAGCTAAAAGCTTGAAGGATAGGATAGGTTGAACGGGGCGAACCGTGAGAAGCTCACAAAGACTGAATGAGTCGTTAGTGTTACCAAAAGTAAGCTCAATGTCCAAGCTGAAAAACTCTATTAGAAACCAGGACCTATGTTATAAAACAACTCCGTTCTCTTGTCAAATACTAGACACAAAACGTGCTCGGTCATTAAGGGCTGCAGTTTGGGTTGTTTTCTTCCAGTATTTCTAATGCTTTAGTCACGCCTGAAAAATACTACAGTATTCTGGCAACGGAGCATGCCGCAAACCGTATTCCTTCCATTACTTTGGCAGTATTGGTGTATACTTGTATCACCTCGTCTGCCGTTTGAGCGCACTTGCGTCAACCTTTCTCATCTATTGTGACTCTAAAATGCATATCGAAGCACAAGCAGGGCACTAGGTAATCTTTTCCTTCAATATTTGATGGCGCATAATTATATGACCGTACGTACAGTCTGCGATGAAGCTGCCCTGAGGCTTTGAGTCTCGTTGCAGTTGTTAAAGCTATGTTCTTTGGCTGCCAGGTCTACCATTGGCATGTGCCGAATGGCATACAGTGCAGGCTTCAGTATTTTTTGAAGGCTTTCGTTATTTTGTCCATTGATAGCTTTGTATAACCGTCAAATTTTTTGAGGAAGGTACTTTTATGATATGTAAGGCCTATCATTTAAAATATGCAATAAGAGAGAAAGGGTGAACGAGAGATCCCACGTACACCGCAGCATCCTTTAATATGCCTAAAGTGCTTTCGTGACCTTTTCCACACTACAATGATTCTTATATAATATCTACTATGTATTATGTACATGGATTTTCTGCGGTATCACACCTTATATCTTTGGTCTTTCGGGATGCCGCTGTGGCCTACAATTTAACATGCAGTTAATTCATCTGGTTATGGGTGAATGTACTTCATTTAATTAAGATCCTGCATTATCGCCTGTTAAGAGACATTGATGAAAGCCCTGGCAATGTCTAAGAAGACGCCTAAGGCATACTTCTAATACTCTAAAACTTTCTCGATATTTACAACCTCAAAGATGTAATACCATCTGGGCCCGGTGACTCAATGTTGCAAAATGGTCTTTATTATAATTCTTTCACAATAACACTTCTACTTCTCAACAGATAGCGTGCTTAAATCAAACTGATTCCATGATTGCTCAGCTTGCGCTCTTTTATACTCCTCGATTTATCGTTCGCATACTTCTAGGCATTTCTAGAATTTAACTTAGTTACCAGCTATAACTTCAGATGCACGTTATAGCTTCTCATATACGCGTGTATATGTTAGTGATACTTGCACAAATGATTGCCTTCTTTTGTGGGGATCTCAGACAAGATATATGCATGTGTTTGTGCGTTTCTCTCCGCTGCGTTTACGTACATATATGTAAACATAATGATTAATTTGTTTACGTATATACAAGTGCGGCAGCTTCCTTTATTGTTGTTGTGGCTTTATTTACTTAGTATCAGATTAGTGATGTGAGTATCACTTAGCGTCACTAATATTCGACAAAATATGTATATCAACCAACACGTCCTTTTTGCAGGTCCTCTACCGCTTGCATAGGCGTATTCACAGTGAAAATGAATAGAAAACGTTTAACGAAATGCGCTTTCTACTTCCGCACTTTCTTCGGTTCCCGCTTTCGTTAAAGTATGCTAAACTGTTGTTAGAAGTAGGGTGTAGCGCAGGTGGGTGGATATAAGATGTTTGGCTTAGTAGCAGAAACTTTCGATATTCAGTATGACATTAATCTATTGCCAAACAAAAAACCATTACAGAGTTAGACTACCAACCAACCAAGCGAAATAATCGCATTCACTGCTTAAATTTCAATTTAATAATATAGCATTTGCATTCAAGTAACAATAAATGTGTATGTGTGTGTTGTTAACTGAAAACAAAAATACCTTCTTAATAATCAATAAACTTTATTAGCCATCATTAGTGGGAACTTACTTAAGTAGGCATTTATGTAAGCGAAATTGTTAAATGTGAAGCTCACCTTACAAAGAGTCGCTATCTTTTATATTACATGAGAACTTTCTACATAAACACTTCACTTACTTTAAGTGCGATGACTTGACTTTAATGATCACATTCATGTACTTGTACGTGCTTATACTTAAATTCCATAATTTACTAAAATGAATATTCTGCAAGTGATATTTATCTTCCATTAAGTCTATCGTCATTCGTATTCAAAATTTCTGACATACCAACAATAAGCACATTTCACAGCCATTCAGGCGTGCAACCTACTGAAACTGAAATTGGCAATGCGCCGAAAATGTGCCATTTAAAATCGATTTTCAGCGCCCTTTTGAGAAGCTCTTATACATTACCACCTCACTCCTATATGTCCCATTTGTCTTATATACATATGTAACTTGCTGCCACACACTCGCCTTCTGTTGCATACTTAGTTAGATGTTTGCCTCCCTTTTCACTTTACATTTTATCACAGTTTTTAAGTTTACGGAATTTCAACAGTTAAAGATTTAGTTTGCTATTGGCCTAATTTCACTGTTTCCTGTTTTCCAAGATTTTTCTTATATAACTATACTAGAAGACCCAGCAGACGTTGTCCTGCCCTAAATTTGGCCTATCTGCATACATTTTAATAAGCTTTTCCGTCTGACGCTGGTCTCCTCCCACTCTTCACTTTTTCCTAATCCTTTTATTCACTCTTCCCTCCGTTTTTTTCGCTTTATCTATCTCCATCTTCGTCTCATTCTATCTCTTTCTCAATCTCTTTCTCTCTTTTCTCTTCTCTCAATTCCTTCTCATTATTCCGCGTCCCATATTGCCTGTCCCAGAGGGTGGTATGTATTTTATTCTAGTCCCAGTCGCAGTCCCACTCCGAGTCTCAGGCCCAGTCCCACTCCGAGTCTCAGTCCCAGTCCGTCTCTGGATAATATATTACTCTCTACTAAAGCACTCCTCAACAGCTTTCATTTGATATCCATATTGTCTATAAACACATTATAGGGGTATTCGGGTCCACGTTTCGGTCTATATCTCGAGACCCTGTACGTCGATCGCAACAAAACCTATGTAGTAACCACCGCGTGAGGTTTACGCAACTTGTGTGAAAGTTTGAACAAAACCGGCGACCAACTAACACACATTTTAGCCTTTCTTTTTATATATATAAATTTTTATTTTTCACACTTCACTATAATATTAAAACGAAATGCAGATTTTCGTTGCTTTTGAAATTCGGCTTAAAAATTGTACATGGAACAACTAGAGACTCTCCTGAATTAAAAAAAATGCCATAATACCTCTAAATCGCTCGCCCCTCAGAAACTCCCCCCCCCCCCCTCTCGCGGGCCTGCTGATGTGCTATACTTGATATCATTCGCTATAATATTTTTTATTGATAATCACGTTGTTTAATTTAACACCAACCAATTACACACCACCGTGGTGTGATGGTAGCGTGCTTCGCCTACCACACCGAATGCTCTGGGTTCACACCCCGGGCAAAGCAACATCAAAATTTTAGAAATAAGGTTTTTCAATAAGAAGAAAATTTTTCTAAGCGCGGTCGCTCCTCGGCAGTGTTTGGCAAGCACTCCGAGTGTATTTCTGCTATGAAAAGCTCTCAGTGAAAACTCATCTGCCTCGCAGATGCCGTTCGAAGTCGGCATAAAACAAGTAGGTCACGTCCCGCCAATTTGTAGGAAAAATTAAAAAAAAAAAGGAGCGCGACGTAAATTGGAAGAGAAGTGGCCCAAAATCTCTTCGGAGGTTATCGCGCCTTAAATTTATTTTTATTAATTACACGGAAGTATATCCGCAACCCTGGAAATGCGAGTGCCGGTGCGTATACTTATTACGTATAAACAAATAAAAAAAATTGCAATAAAATAATATTGCGACTATAAACTGAGATACAACCTATCCTATCTCTCAATATAGATCAAACTACATACGGGATGTAAAACAAATTCAAAATCGGTTCAGTAGTTTAGGAGTCCATTTGCGCCAAACATAGTGACACGTGATTTTTATACATTAAGATATACTTAGATGTATTGTTTGAGTGAATTCAAAGTCTTACTGAATCGTCTTGTCCACGCCTTGAATTGTCCAACCAAATCAAACTTAGTAATTCGTTATAGTGAACCCTTAGAACATTTACAGTCAATGCGAGGTCCTTACGGACCAGTAAGTTTAACTCGAATAGAAAAAAACCTTTTATTTTATTTTTTTGACGTTGTGTCAACGCACTGGCATCAGGCATAACATCATGGTGAAGAAAGGCAATTTAATAGCCGCTGATTCGCTTGCGCCTTTCTCTGCGCTCCCTCTCCTTATGCATCAATCGTGCCATAACTAGAAAAGCCATTTTGCTCACAGCAGTCAACAGCTCATATGTGTCTGCACATTAAGCGAACTTAATTCGTCATAGAAGGATCCCACCCAAAAACTCTGTATACGAAGAGCTTTTCTTCAAGAAAACGAGAGCAATGCAACATTACGTATTTTGCGTTTCTCAACTCCATTCTACGATTTTGTAAATACTCCCTAAAATCACCGTGCAGACTCAGTGTCTATGTAACTTAGTCATAACATTGATAGACCGTTTCTATTCTCCCTGTTTGAGCACACTGAAATACTCTGAGGATCTCGGAACTCAGTTCCGTCGCTGCTTAAAACCTTGCTTTTCGGGTGATGTGAAATGATGCACGTAAAACGGATGTCTTAAAAAAAGAAGTCACACCCGCGTTCCTTTTTTATTTTCAAAAAGTATATAGAGCTCTTCGACAAAAGTAAATACAACCCAAGGGCATTATTATCCAATGAGCTATGAATGTGAGTATTGAAAAACTCCATTTTAGAATGTTGACTTCACCTAGTTGTTAGTTGCATCATGCTCCCAACCAACTAACTTGAATGCCTGTCTTAAGAGGTGACAAAAATACCACACAGATTCAAGGGGTTGTCAGCGTAATATAAAGCTCATCCAACCCAATTTTCAGCCACACCTATCCGTGGTGAATCCTGTTTCATTAACAGCCGAGGCTCTGGCGACTCCAAACTCCTCATAGATCTAGGGGGTATGAGGGCGGTATGGCCTGGAAGGTCGCATGTGGTCATAACAAACCGTTCCCGAGATGGTTGGGCTTGGTAGCGGAACGTACCAGATCTGCATCCGGCGAAGAATCGTCAACATCGATAACACTCCCCAAGGTCTTCGAGGAGTGTCCTTATCGATAAAACAACAACAACAATGCTCGTTCTTTTCTTCCATAAAATCCACACGTTTTTAAGACCGGTAAACGACCGATCTTGACTCTTAATTGAATCCCTGTAAGCCAAAACCGAAATAGCTTCACCTAATTCTGGCAAAAGCTGGACAGTAAAGCATGAAGTGTCTCGATGGTTCTACCTCTACCCGCGGGTTTACTGGAATATTGCGATGCACCGCACAGGCTGCCATTAGACAATGACGGTCAAAACTAGAATAACTTTAATAATTTAAGCAGACCGTTTCCCATCCTTTTTCGTCTAAATAGATCCCACTACTACGTAAAAGATTATAAATGCCCAGCATTTGTTTGGCTAACCCGAAGCCCGTTTTTAGAAGAGCACCACAATTGAACTTAGGGCTTTGATAGCCACTTAGCTATAGGAGCAGATCTTAAGTTCTCTAATCGTAGTAGCGCTGAACAGCATAATATCCACCTCATTCGAAGATGCTGCAGTGAGCTGTAAACTTAAAATTTCGGTTTACCCTACCTCCAACACTCCGTTTCAACTTCGACCCATCCGTTAACCAGTAAACCTATCTTCTATACAATATAAATTCCTTTCTCTACACCTCTCTCAAGAGGATGAAAGTCCTGAACAAAAGCGAGACTTGAACCATGGAAATTCGGTGTGCTGGGCGCAGCACGCTACCACCACAAAACGGCGACTGTAATGAGCATTTATCTTTTCTTGCTAAAAATATTTTTGATAATCGACAAGTAGTATTTGCACAATTGTCGTAGAACTCAACATAGTTATTTACTGATAACTTTGCTGGAAACAATAAAGTCACCCCCACATACATACATAGCACTATGGCCGAAATTGCGATTTTAGCGGCAAAAAATACTTCCCGACAAGCTAGCTTCACCAAATTTGATGTGTAGACTTCTAATGATAAAAAAATCGATTTGAGAAAAAAATGGGCGGACCACGCCCCCTTTTTTCAAAGTAGTGGCAAAACGTACTTCCTGGCAAGCTAGCTTCAACAAAAGGGTTACACGGACGAAAAAGCAACTTGAGAAAAAATTGAACGGTCCACGCCCTCTTTTTCCTATATCCAAAACCCAAATTGTCGCCAAAAATACTTACCAAAAAGCTGGCTTCATCAAATTTTGAAAACGGACTTCTTCTGACAAAAAAAACTTTAGAAAAAATGGGCGGCCCGCCCAAATATTGAATGCTACCAAGAAATTAATTTATTTTTTAATTCATAAATTTATAAATTTAAAAAAGTTGTAAATGCTTATGGATTAATCTGAAAATAACAAAAATAACATACATATTCTCGAAAGATATACGGCTTAATTATTCATGGTCTGTTTCTTCGTTTTCAGCCGCTTCTAATTCCAATGAATAATTATTTATCGACTCTAAGCTTACATCAGAATCATAACTATAATTGCAGCTGGAGGCTTCTTGAGATGTTGAAGGTAATAAAAGTTCTGGTGGCAATTCAGGCATTTTAAAAAGATCAATGACTTCTCGAGGAAAAGGAAGTTTTTTTTAAACTATTTGTACGGTCAGAGCTATTCATAGCTCTATGATACATGTCAAGTATGTTGTGCACTCTTGAATCCTTTCGAGCGTGACCAGTTCGATCTTTTTTATAATATTTGTTTCGCGCCTCAGATGCATTTTCTGCCAGGACACCTACGGGTACTACTGAAGCCTCAATTATTTGTGACGAATGCACTACTATTTTGTGTATTGTGGCAGACATAGAGTACCATTCGTAGTTTTGGAAAAATATTTCACTGGTTTTAATGCAATGATCACGAAACCTTTGAGCATCAATTTCAAATTCAGAGGAGAGAGCAATTAAGATTATGTGTAAATGTTTCAAAAAATCAATATTTATACCAGTAATAGATGCTAAAAGGTCCGTGCGAGAAAATGCTCTTCTAGCTGTGTTGCCATCGTTGGTGTTGCCGCTGCCATTTGCATTCGGCTTATCGACATGAAGCGCCATTTGAAGCAAAAGCTCTTTTTGAATTTTTTGTTTCTTTTCTGCCAGGATTCTCTTCTCTTCTGCTCCACGAACTTGCCATTTTTTCAAATTTAGCTTGTATGAAAGTTTTAAAACAAACTCGAAACTACGAATCCACGCATGCAAAAGGCTTAATCCATATTTCAAAGCGTCGGTCTTTGGTTCAAAATTAGGAGAATCAAAGTTTCTTATAGTTCGAAATTCCTTTGGAATGGCATGACGGATGGCACATTGCTGTGCACTTTTAGTTTCTGTCAACACATTTAAGACTTTCCCATCTATTAATGTCATATATAAATTATATTTTACTTTAATTTTTTTCCCATTACTTAGTGTATATTGTAGTGGTTTCAACTCCTCAATCTGTATCTTTATGTTGTGGTTTTCAGTTAAAATGTGCCCTTTTGTTTCTTTAACAAACTCCACTTTTAAAGGTCTACAAAAGCGTACTGACCGAGGTGTACGGTTTGCCCAAATGTTATACCCTGCTGATGAAATTATTTTTATTGGAATGACTGATGTCACAAAAAGGGAATGATCGAAACTTTCCGAAGTATTTTCCACAAATTTTTGTTTAAACAAGCTGTGACCGGTAGAACCATCAAACCCGTAGCTCGAAATTAGGATCGATTCTTCAATATCCATTGTACACAATACTTCATCTTGATATTCAAGAATTCTTTTAGCTGTGTGGTCTAACAAATTTTGCAACGACACATCGACAGAGCTTTCATTCGCTTTGTTTTCAGCCGGTCTACATTTCAATTTGCTTTTATAAACTTTATCATAAGTCAGATAAATACTACAATTGTGTTCTATGTTTAATTGCCGTATATTTGAGTACACCTTTTTAGTTAATCCGTTTTCTAACACAAACATTAGAGCTTCATCAGGTGATACTGGCTTAACTTCTTTATGGCTAGTATTAAGAACTTCTCGAATTTTGGATGGCCGATTTGGAGATATAGCAACTTGTTGTAGGACAAATTTCAAATCCGTTGCGTGGGATTTTTTGGCAGATATAGAGGCAGCATGAACTAATAATTGCGCATTGTCTCCTTGCTGGGAAGCTAATTCGGAAGCTAATCACCTTTTATTTCTTTCGCAGCTATCATCATACGTCAGTTTTGGTCGCCCAATAGTATTAATCTTTTTCGGTATTACAAAAATTGTTTCTCGACTCAACCATTTCTTATTATATTTTCTAAATGCATTCTCATTTCTGGTTTGTTTACTCCATTTAAGTTTAATAAAAGTAGATAAGTTCCGAGGTTTAGTACATATCAGTTTACTTAATTCACTGTCAATTTCCTATGAAATCTTTACTTTTATGTAATTCGAAACATTCCTGTTGTTTCTTAACCAAAACTCAAATATTTCAGAATTTTTGAACCTGAGTGTTTCTACAAAAGTATTAAAAATTCGTTCATTAGCAGTCAAATGCATACACTTTTACCATGACATAAAACTTTAGTTTTCTACAAACAATCACATGTAAATAGTTCCAATGACACTTCAAAACATTTTTAGTTTTACTCCACGAAAAACGATAAAACTCTTCAGAATTTCACAAAAAAATACATAAAAAAAGCCACCAAAATAAGTACGAAATAAAAACATTTAGAAAACTATATTTGTATATAGTAAAATTACTCATCTCGAGTAATAGAACTCATATTTACAAAGTTTTTTTACAAGAATATATTATTAAAAAACAATTTTTAATTTTATAAAAATTTTGCTGGTTCACTTGTATTAACACGTACTAAAAAATTTGTAAACATTACCAGTTGTTTGTACATAAACAGGATTGCCAACAGTAATTTTTTTTTAGTTTTTCTTATCAATATGTTGGGTATTGAACACAATTAAAATAATTGCAAAAATGTAAATTTGAAAAATTGACTTTTTGCCACTAAAATCACAATTTCGGCTATAGTGCATAGTTACAAGAATATTTTGTATAAGCACCTTTATTATATGTAAGTACATAAGTATACGTCTGTAGTATTTCGTAAGCTAAAATATTTAATACGTTAGTATATTTTAAATAATAGCGACAAACAAGCAGATTATTTCCTTGTCTTACCGACAGGCATTCAAATGAAAATCAATTGTTCCCATTATTATAATGAGATTACTTACCAACTCTGAAGGATGGCTGGCTGTTTGGCTGTGTCGAAGGAAAAAGAGCACCTGAATGCTTGAACAACTAGCTCGTTTGCTGGTGGCAGCGGAAGAAGCTTGAAAGTGTAGAATGCTTGATGGTGTACCTGATGAATTCCACTACATAAGCATACTACACACATACCATCAAACTTAGCTCATATATGAATGAATGCAGGACTAAAGCAGGATGTAGACTCGGTTTTGCTTTTGCTGGATTTAGTTTTACTGATTTTGTTGGCGTTTTTCTAGCGCATCGGTGCTTATAGCGCTTGACTCGCTTATGAGATATTTAGATTTCATTTTGGTGGTATTTTCGTTGGTTTGTTTCTGTCTGCCAAAAATACATACCAACGCTATATCTACTTGTAGAGGATTTTGCATAAAATTTGAATGTGCAAAAAGATAATAATCAGGTTAGTAGTTTGCAAACTCAAACAACAAGGTTGTGCTGGCGGCAGTTGACAGTGACAGTTGCCAGCGACAGTTTTGTCTGTGTTGTATGGGTGATTGTTAGAGTGAGATAGCAAATGAGAGAATGTAAAGTGAAAGCTGCTTCAATGTAGCTATGATAGGTTTTTCAAAGGATAGTTGAATTTAGTGCAGAATTTTTGATGCTAAATATTTTTATGAATTTAATGTTAGGCGCATCTTTATATTACGCTGAGCAAAGCTCACATATTAGTTTTACTCACCTCAAGGTAGCTTGTAACGACTTAAACAAATCGAGATTAGTAAAGACTCAACTCTTGTGCATTGTTGTTTTTGTAGCGTAAAACACACCCCAAAGGTTTATGGGAGTCCGGTAAAAAGCACTATTATGTTACAAGCCTGACTATTGCCGGAACGATGATCAGATTGAACCTTCTCTGCCATCCTGCCCCTAGCCCCGCCGAGTTCCATGAGAAACTTGAGGTCGCCAAAGCCTCGACTGCTAAAGAAACAGGATTTGCTACGTGTAGGTGAGGTTCAAAATTGGGTTGGGAAGCTACAAATTGAGCTGGCAACTCCTTGAAAGGGTTGCGCTACACAATCACTCGAACACTTTGGGTATTTTTGTCGCCTCTTCGTGAACGTACGTGACATGGAACTATCGTGAACTCTATAGTTGTATGTACCCAGTTAGTTGAATGGCTACCAGAGGCACACCTCATGGCGGCGTGTAATCACCTCTTGTTTGGATACTGATAATTAATGAAATATTACAAATATCTGGTTAAATGGAACGAGGGTGATCTCATTCACCTACGAGCTAGTGATTCTGATCATAGCTAACCTCCTGTAAACGATTTGCAAGCTCATCGATACTGCACTTTGCTGTATTTTGAAAGGGACAGGGTAAAACGGGTTAAGGGTAGATCAAAAAAAAGTCCTCTTCAGAGCAAAATCCAAAATCCCCTCTACAACGGTAAATCTATACTCTGAAGCCAAATATCTTGGCATGATACTGGACTCATAATTAATCTGGAAAAGGAACCTAGAGGTGTAATGAAGGAAGGCGCTGACAACATAATACACCTGCAAAAGGGCTTTTGGGAAGAGCTGGGAACTGTTACATCTTATAATCCATGGCATGAACAACACAGTCATCTGACCGATGCTGGCGTATGGAGCTTTTGTTTGATGAAAGTCTCTAGACAAGAAGAGCTATGAACATAAAGTTGAAAGGTGCAAATGCTGGCATGCCCGGGTGTGTCAGACCAATCCAGGAAAGGTTAAAAGTAGTTATTCAGTTGATGCATCTACAAGTTTTCGTGCAGCCATCGGCCACGAAAGGGGCTCTACGATTAAAAGAATCCACCATGTGGAAATCAATCGAATATAGGCACGCGAGAATATTAAACAACATGACAACATCACGGCGGGTTTTGAGCTCCAGATGCAGATATTAAATACATTCTTCAATAGAGGAATGGGACGTAGCTCTAAAGAGTGGTAGAGGCATTAAATTCAACACAGACAAACAAAAATGGAAAACAAAACTAGAGCTGGAATGTACCCAAAACACCTGCAAGTAAATGAATCGTACCGACACCCTGAAACATACAGAGTCTTCAAGACAGAGGTCTATAAAAAACGGGGTGAACCCAGCCTACCCAAGGATAATAAAATCCTAGAGATCAATGCAACGACCTTTGCTGACAGGCGGAAAGTCTAAAAGGCATTGGAAAATTTCAGAAATGAACAAAAGCAACGTGGACTGCTCCGCTGTGTTATCTCCTGAGAAATCGAAGAATATGAGATCAAGGCAACGGACTTGCTGTGGACCAACCAGGCGGATTTCAAGGTTTCAAGGTTCTTATGATCATATTTGAATAGGAAAGCAGCTAGCCTCCTACGCAAGCTAAAAAAATATGCAGAGAAAATGTCTACAGCCGCCGTCAAAGATCAATGCACTATTGCGCCAATGCTCAGAGCATACCAGCAAGCTCCTTTCACAGAAACTTCCATGATGAGGAGGAAGAAGAGTAGGCTCATCAGTTTATCTCTCAATGTCCAGGAATGCAACTAGATGACTCACGGCTGTTTTACATTCTGCTAGAAGTCTGTGAAGTGGATATTTCAGTTATACTTAGGTTCGTTAGAAAAGCAAATGGTTCGTTGAGGATCACCAGGAAGTTATCTGGTTGAAAGAATGTGCCGCCACCCGGCACGCACTGAGGGCACTCACAATGGACAAAATGTCTACCAGTAGAATTGTGAGAAATTCCCAAGCACGTCCCTTAACCTAAGATACCCTTCGTGAATTTGGATTATTTTTAATGAGTTCTTCCATAGCTGGTTTCGAGCTTTTCGTTTATTTTTCGTGATCTCAGATGGATTTTGCAAAATATAAGCACTTTCTCTTCCTGTACTTTCCTTCTATTTGCACCTTAAATACTTTTTCTTGCTTACGATTTGCTCGAATTATGTCCGCTGTTTGCAATGCAAATCCGTGTTAACAATTGTTTTCAATTTACTTCCCTTCCTATGTGCCACATAACCACACACACACACAATAATGACAGTATTTGCCGATTGGAGGTATATTTTCAGGCGCATGCACCCGCTGCCTCAGATTGTAAATAAACAAACAGGTTTACCTATCTCCACCCATCCCCCTATTTATTAGCACCAAATGCAAGCGACATATAAACGCACTTCCACTTTATATTTTACATACTAATCCGGCGCTTAACGCTTGTTTGACTTACGTCTTTTGTTGGTTAGCTTCACAATTACCAGGTTCCTCGTCACTTTTACTGCCGCACTTTTCACACCATTAATGTGCGATTTTTCGTACTTAGCAGCATCCATTTCGCATGCTTGGTCCCTTTAGTCACTTTTTCGTGTTGAAAGCTTTTTTTGCCTTTGAGATTTAACTTTCCCATATTCCCACTTTAAATGCGAATGTTCGTTTTTCATTTTTCTCATCCGTTTGCCATCCTTTGCAAATATTTGTGAATTTGTTTGCTATACTCATCCGCTACAACACAGCAACAGACGCAATCGAAATAGTTGGATGTTTACTCATTTATAGTCATACTAACGGAATACACCTTGTATATTATTACGCATGTTGAGTGGCTTCAGCAGAATTGTGAGGGTAATCAATCGGCTTGGCTGTTTGTTTTCAAGAAAGGACGCAGTGTTGAAGACGCCTTGATGAGTGTTCAAAGTGTGGTTGAAACTATGAATCAATATATATGTTTTTGGTATTTTTTATTGATTTTAATGAGGTGTTTGATCTCCTACACCGAGACAGTGTCATGGAACTGTTAGAGCAGCTTGGTTGTTCCGAAATATCGCTCTGGATGAGCTGAAATGGTTCGGGGTTTCCCTCTGAGATACATCTCTAGTCCATATATTTCGAACATGATGACGAAATCTCTGCTTGGGCAACTCGAGCCACTTAGTAAATTTAGTGTTTTAGCAGATAACCTCTTCTTATTGGTAGAGGGTGAGTCTTGTGCTAATCTTAAACGCATCAGTGGGTCACTATGTGAAGTAGTAGCTTAATGTGGGGCTCGTGTTGCTGTGATAATGCTGCTTGAGGGCAGATTGTCATTTCAGATACCTGAAGCTGGCATTGAAGAGAGGCTGGAATGTATCGCCTACTTAAAAAAATGGGATAATTATAGTATAGGGTAGGGATATGCTTGAGTAAGTTTGGGAATTTTTCTTTGTGGCAGAAAGTCCATACTTAAACTGTGTCCTTTGGTTTTTTGTTAACAAGTCATGATGTTTTTGATGCATTTTTGCATAAGAGGAACTTGAGTGAAATGGGTGGATGTATACGTGGGGCATTACATAAAGATTGGCTGCATGTTTTGTGTGATTTCCGGAGTACCCGGATGTAAGCACTAAAATAGTGGAAGCCTTATATCAAGCTATAATGGGTTTGATGTCAGAGAGCCCCCTCTCTTCAATAGCCGGTCGATTGAATTGCTGAATAGGTATGCTTTGGATGTGTTTAGACGAAGGAAAAGTAGGGTGATAACCCTAGGTCTGAGCGTATAAAGTATTTTGGAGGCCAACGGTGGTCTATACTCAGGCGGTAGTTGCTTTAGCTACAAAAGTCTGACCAAAAAATTTAAAGTAGGCTTCACGGGGATCAGATAGCCCTCGGAGCTTGCTCCCTTAATGCTTACTTGGGAAAGACCCTAAGATTGGAGTTGGTTAACTAGAATGTGGAGTTGCATTTCAATTCGGTTTTAGATAGACCTACAGTTGAACTTGATTTTGTGTCCACTAATTTCATTAGTTGCTACCTAAGACCATTTGCGTTCGATTCCATTTATATTAAAAAGTTTTGTGAAAACTGGAGTAATCAGCTTTTACCGCAGCGCTGACTATATGCTATTTAACAAAGTTTTTTTCATTACACTACATTTTCACACAAACCTGCAATGCTTCCGCTTTCCCTCCCCAACTACTACATCAGCTTCTAAGAGGATGTGACATTATTCACTTCATATCAACTACCTCTCCAATGGAAATTCTAGCTATATCCTGCATTTTATTTTATTGGCATTAACTTTGGTGCCTCCTCGCCAAGCACTTAATTTTAATTTGCTATGATTTTTCAATTCAACTCTTCCTCGAATTTAAAAGATTTAGCTCTACTCATTTGTTCAACATGTTGCTGGATTTTACCGTCGACGTTTTACCACTTTTGCAATTGTTTTATCACTCTTAAAGCTGTATTGTTGTTCCATGTTTCCACCTCCTAACGAAAGGTGTTCATTCGTAAGCTCGTCCTTGCTTAGCCTGCTTAGGTTTATAAATTTCAACTTATATTGTCCAATCAATCAAACGCTCAAAGTGTGAGCAATTTTTTATGTTGCATCTTTTTTGTTTTTGTGTTGACTAATCGGTGCCACGTGACCAATTTTAATTTATTCCATGAAATTTAGTAAGTGTTTGAACAATATTTAAAATGCCGATTGTGGTAAGGAAGTTATCGGAGCTTTAAATGTCTATTTGACTTATTTTCACTGAGGAATGGCTTTATTTTTGAGAAACGGCGGCTACCGAAGCTCGAATCGCACATCATGTTATCATCAGCACAAGTTGTTACGCACACATACAGATGCATATAGCTAGAAGAAACACATAAACAACAGATATACATGTATATAGCTAAATAACCAAGTATGAGATACAACTGTTCCAGAAGGCATGTTCGTGAAGAGTCTAAACCCTAGGAGAAGTAGGCGAAGAGGTACAAGTGATAATGAATCAGTTTGATTTTAACACGCTTTAGTGAAGTACGCGATAATTGTAATTGAGAAAAACTATTCCCAAAGTAGTCTAAATAAAAAACGTTTTGTTATACTGAATATTTGAGTTATTTATTCGACAGTTCAGAGATTCTAACGTTAACGGAAACGGCAAAATAATCAGGAATTTCCCAAAATTTGTTACACTATTAAAAAATTTATAAACAATTTAAAGGTAGCGTTATCCTTTTCATTTTAAAATGGCGCCACTACTAATGGTAAACGCGTATTTGAAGGCGCGGCACAATGACATTTTTCATATAGATGCGTTTAACACAAGCCTATGCATTCCAGTAACATCGCCACAATCAACCAAGATGTTGCGTTTGTAAATATGAAGAAACTTCAGACTTGGCAAATGAAGTTTATTTCGCCTTCCCATTCACATACAAAATTTCGCGAAGCACTGTTACAAACATTCTCCCCATATAACAAAAATATTTGCTAACATATTTTGTGTCGTACTCATTTGTTAAACTGTAGTTTTTAATTGCGAAAAATGTTAGAAAAGTTACCAACCAGTGGGAAAAATAATTTCACTTGCAAAGTGTGCCAACACCCTTAGCCAAAGCAAATGTCAAATTCTTCTTCTTATGGTTTGCTTGCAGCAAAATTTGCGAGTTGGCTACTTTTCCATATCAGATGGCGCCAGTGTCGCTCAATCTACCGTTCTCCATAAAAATACGTGCAATCTCCTCATAATGCAAAAGCTTGTGTTAAACTCATCTATATGAAAAACTGCTTATGTGACGGAGCTATAAACTTCGAAAATGTTTCCATTCACACTACGAACGCAACAGGTGTTTGGTGTTATTGTGTTGGGAAAACTAGCAGGCTTAATGCAAACGAACTCAAATTTTATCTCGCGAGTAAAAGAACGAAGTGTGTGTATATAGTTGTTTTGTTGGAAGTATAGCGCGACTGTCAACAAATATGAGTAAATGTGTACTTTTCTTTGCGAATAACACTGGTCGACGGCCAAAATTTACCAGAGACGCCGTTATGAAATTCATATGTAAAACCACCCCTGATTTCGAAAATTGAGTTCATTTTTGATTCTATGGTACCGTTTTTGAGATATTTGCAATTTACCGTTATTCGAAAAAAGATGGCTCCATTTAATTACGTATATCTCATGAACGGGTCAAGAAATTGCAAATAAGTTTACAGAATCGCAAAGACGATAAAATTTGCTATAAATGCATCAAACTCTGTTTTTTACTCAACCATATAGTTTTCGAGATATTAGTTCATCATTTCAGATTTTTGTTTTTTTTTATGAAAAAATATGAAAAAAATTATTCTTTGCGAGGGCAGCATTCCAAAACCGCAACTTTTTTTCAGATATTTTTTCTTTACATAAAGCTCCGTTTAATTATAAAAAAGATACGCTATCACTGAAGAAAATCGATGTAAAACTACGTAAATTATAAGCGATCAAATAAAATACCCAGGTTGCGCAACTTCAATGTATGTATACATGCATATAAAAAAGGTATAAAGTGCAAATGGGATATTATCCGGATAAACGAATAACACCATAGCAATGATAATACTTTTTCTTTAAATAAATCAAATAGTAATTTTAATACTCGAATTGTTTTATAGTAGGTAGAGTGGTTGCATCGAAAGGAAGAGTGGTTGGGTTCGAAACCTGCTGTAGGCATGTAGTTATAAACATGTATTTCCGTCACTTATGGGTAAGTATGCAGGTAGATTTTCAAAATTATTAGACACAGAAAATTTTTAAAGCCTACATCTAAAGCAGGTAGTATTTTCTTTTGCCGACTTCGTATAAAAAGGAACCTTTCTCTCTAGATAAGATTTAATTTTTTCAATTTAATTCTTGTTCCGAGTATAAATATGAGTTAATGCGCCTTTAAACTTCATAACATCTGCAAGGCTCGCCGGCGATAGTTCAGTTCATATGTCAAATTACAAAACCGTGATTTATAAAAAAAAAAATAAAATGAGTAAAAAGACGCGAGAATTTGAGTATAATAACGATCCAGATATGTTCTGTTTCATGTGTGGCCAATATACTATCATAAGGCGACGACGAGTGTTCTCAGATCATATCAAAACTTTATACTCCAAGTACTTTGACATTGAGCCTAAAAATGCTGAAAAACTATGGACACCGAACACTTTGTGTACATCGTGTCGAGTAGAATTGATTCAGTCGGAATCCGGACAACAAATAAAATTTGATACACCAATGATATGGAGAGAACCTACTTGCCATTCAATAGAGTGTTATATTTGTCAAACATAAGTTTTTGGCGTTGGAAGATCAAGAAGAGTAACCTATGCCAGCGTACAGGGACATTACCAGTACTACATTCAACGGCAGTTGCGGATCCAGTTCCATTGTCAACAGTAACATCTGAGTGCGGGGAATCAAGTTGTACTGAATTTCGTATGGGAAAGTAGAGAAACGTTCTATCACAAGCACAACTTAATGATTGGATAAGAGATTTGGAACTATCCAAGGAAAAGGCCGAGATCCACACTTCTCGTATGCAACAATTTAAATTTGTATCATCCGATGTTAAGGTGATATATTGTAGAACTCGTTACGAACCATTTTCCAAACACTATACCAAGAAAGACAGTATTTGCTACTGCAACGATATTCCTGGTATATTCAAAGAGTTTTGGTCAAACATATGATTCAAAAGAGTGGCGATTGTTCATAGACAGCAATAAAATGAGTTTAAAGGCTGTATTATTGCATATTGGTAACAAAAAAAGTCGTTGCAATGCTATGCGGTCTACAAAGTGGCTACACCAAGCACTGCTGCTTCCTCTGCAAGTGAGATAGCCAAGCTCGTAAAGACCACTACGTCAGAAAGGATTGGCCGGAAAGAGTCGAGTTTACCGTTGGTGTGGATAACATCAAATACACCCCTCTTGTCAAGAAAGAGAAAATCATACTTCCACCCTTGCACATCAAGCTCGGTCTCACTAAAAACTTTGTTAAGGCTTTGGACAAAGAAGGCGAAGCATTCGACTATTTGAAAACAATTTTTCCAGATATTTCTCAAGCCAAGATAAAGGAAGATATTTTTGTCGGACCACAAATAAAAAAGTTGATCAACAATAATCAATTCAAAGGACTACTCTCATCAGTTGAGGCAGCAGCGTGGGAATCCTTTGAAAACGTCGTTGCTTCTTTTCTCGGTAGACACAAAAGCCCTAACTACGAACAGATAGTGAACGACTTAATCAATAATTTTGCGAAAATGGGTAAATATTAAAGGCTAATTAAAATTAATTTCCCAAAATTCTATAACTTGTTTACCTAACTAATATTTTCTTTCCAGGCGTAAATATGTCGTTAAAAATTCACTTTCTGCACTCACATTTGAGTTTTTTCCGGCAAATCTTGGAGACGAAAGTGACGAACATGGTGAAAGGTTTCATCAGCAAATGAAATTAATTGAAAATCGATATCAAGGATTCTGGGACGTCGCAATGATGGGTGACTACTGCTGGTTTCTCATAAGAGAAACCGATCCTAAACTGAATAAGCGTCAAAGTCGAACACATAATTATTTCGACTACATAGTAAAATAAAATTAAGATAAAGATTGTTAGAATATAGTACAAACCTAAATAAATTAAAAAAAAAAAAGTTAAAAATATGGTTAATTTCATTCATAAATTGAAATTTTAACTAAATAGAAACAGAGCATAGCTAGATATTTCACTCTTCTTTATACCATACATACGTTTTGAGGTATACATTGAAATTGCGCAACCTGGGTATTTTTATTTGATCGCTTATAACTTACGTAGTTTTGCATAGATTTTCTTCGATGATTGCTTATCTTTTTTTTAATTAAACTGAGCTTTACGTATATAAAAAATATTTGGAAAAACAGTTGTGGTTTTGGAATGCTGCCCTCGCAAAAAGTAATTTTTTTCATATTTTTTCATAAAAAAAAACAAAGATATGAAATTATAAGCTAATATCTCGAAAATTATCTGGTTAAGCAAAAAATAATGTATGATGCATTTATAGCAAATTTTATCGTTTTTCCGCTTCTGTAAACTTATTTGCAATTGCTTGACCCCTTCGTGAGATATATGTAATTAAATGGAGCCATCTTTTTGGTTTTTTGAATAACGGTAAATTGCAAATATCTCAAAAACGGTACCATAGAATCAAAAATGAACTCCATTTTAGAAATCAGGGGGTGGCTTTACATACGAATTTAATAACAGAGTTTCTGGTAAAGAGAAAAAGTTGAAATTCGTGGTCCAGTGTAATCAAAGTGTTTACAAAAACAAATACCCAAGTTAGAGTATTTATTCGTTTTGTTGCTTGCAAAAATTTTGTGTTATATTTTGTTAGGTAAAAAAATAAAATGAATAATTATTAAATAAATTATAAAATTAAAAATTGCTTCAAATAAATGTTTTAATACATTTAAATCAATATGGGCAATTCCCGATTAACTCATGCAAATAGACAACATTTGGTTAACTCGTTGTAGTTCTATAAATAGAACAAAAACAGCAACAATACCAAGTTTCTCTGAAACCGCCTTACCAACAAGCATAACTTCAACACATAATTACACACGAATTATTTAGTGTGTAGAAGAATAATATATATGCAAAAGAAGGCAATTGGGAAAAACTTTACTACAACTAAGGCATGACGTGGCTGAATGCGTTTGTAACACTTCAACCATCGTAGGAGTGCGGGTTCAAATCACACCCCCGGAGAAAAGGCTTTGATGAGATTTACAAGGTATAATCGAAACAGCTATCGCCTTGTCCGTCCTGCTCTCACGTTGTTTAAAGTTTTCCCAAATTATTAAATAAATTATAAAATTAAAAATTGCCTCAAATAAATGTTTTCATACATTTAAAGCAATACGGGCAATCCCCGATTAACTCATACAAATAAAATGAATAACAAGTAAGGAAGGATAAGTTCGGGTGTAACCGACATTACATACTCAGTTGAGAGCTATGGTGACAACATGAGGGAAAATAACCAAGTAGGAAAATGAACCGAGGGTAATCCAGGAATGTGTTTGTATGACATGTGTATCAAATGAAAGGTATTAAAGAGCATTTTATGAGGGAGTGGGCCATAGTTCTATAGGTGGACGCCATTTAGGGATATCGCCATAAAGGTGGATCAGGGTTGACTCTAGAATTTGTTTGTACGATATGGGTATCAAACGAAAGGTGTTAATGAGTATTTTAAAAGGGAGTGATCCTTAGTTCCATAGGTGGACGCCGTTTCGAGATATCGCCGTAAAGGTGGACCAGGGGTGACCCGAGAATTTGTTTGTACGATATGGGTATCAAATGAAAGGGGTTAATGAACATTTTAAAAGGGCGTGGATCTTAGTTCTATAGGTGAACGCCTTTTCGAGATATCGCCATAAAGGTGGACCAGGGGTGACTCTAGAAGGTGTTTGTACGATATGGGTATCAAATTAAAGGTATTAATGAGGGTTTTAAAAGGGAGTGGTGGTAGTTGTATAGGTGGACGCCTTTTCGAGATATCGCCATAAAGGTGGACCAGGGGTGACTCTAGAAGGTGTTTGTACGATATGGGTATGAAATGAAAGGTGCTAATGAGTCTTTTTAAAAGGGAATGGGCCTTAGTTTTATAGGTGGCCGACTTTTCGAGATATCGCCATAAAGGTGGACCAGGGGTAACTCTAGAATATGTTTGTACGATATGGGTATCAAATGAAAGGTATTAATGAGGGTTTTAAAAGGGAGTGGTGGTAGTTGTATAGGTTGACGCCTTTTCGAGATATCGGCCTAAAGGTGGACCAGGAGTGACTCTAGAATGCGGTTGTACAATATGGGTATCAAATGAAAGGTGTTAATGAGTATTTTAAAAGGGAGTGGGTCTTAGTTCTATAGGTGGACGCCTTTTCGAGATATCGCCATAAAGGTAGACCAGGGGTGACTCTAGAAGGTGTTTGTACGATATGGGTATCAAATTAAAGGTATTAATGAGGGTTTTAAAAGGGAGTGGTGTTAGTTGTATAGGTGGTCGCCTTTTCGAGATATCGGCATAAAGGTGGACCAGGGGTGACTCTAGAATGTGTTTGTACGATATCGGTATGAAATTAAAGGTATTAATGAGGGTTTTTAAAGGGAGTGGTGGTAGTTGTATAGGTGGTCGCCTTTTCGAAATATCGCCAAAAAAGTGGACCAGGGGTGACTCGAGACTTTGTTTGTACGATATGGGTATCAAATGAAAGGTGCTAATGAGTCTTTTTAAAAGGGAATGGGCCTTAGTTCTATAGGTGGCCGACTTTTCGAGATATCGCCATAAAGGTGGACCAGGGGTGACTCTAGAAGGTGTTTGTACGATATGGGTATGAAATGAAAGGTGCTAATGAGTCTTTTTAAAAGGGAATGGGCCTTAGTTTTATAGGTGGCCGACTTTTCGAGATATCGCCATAAAGGTGGACCAGGGGCTACTCTAGAATGCGTTTGTACAATATGGGTATCAAATGAAAGGGGTTAATGAACATTTTAAAAGGGCGTGGGTCTTAGTTCTATAGGTGGACGCCTTTTCGAGATATCGGCATAAAGGTGGAGCAGGGGTGACTCTAGAATGCGTTTGTACAATATGGGTATCAAATGAAAGGTGTTAATGAGTATTTTAAAAGGGAGTGGGCCTTAGTTCTATGTGTGGACGCCTTTTCGAGATATCGCCATAAAGGTGGACCAGGGGTGACTCTAGAAGGTGTTTGTACGATATGGGTATCAAATGAAAGGTGCTAATGAGTCTTTTTAAAAGGGAATGGGCCTTAGTTCTATAGGTGGCCGACTTTTCGAGATATCTCCATAAAGGTGGGCCAGGGGTGACTCTAGAATATGTTTGTACGATATGGGTATCAAATGAAAGGTATTAATGAGGGTTTTAAAAGGGAGTGGTGGTAGTTGTATAGGTGGTCGCCTTTTCGTGATATCGGCATAAAGGTGGACCAGGGGTGACTCTAGAATGCGTTTGTACAATATGGGTATCAAATGAAAGGTGTTAATGAGTATTTTAAAAGGGAGTGGGTCCTAGTTCTATAGGTGGACGCCTTTTCGAGATATCGCTATAAAGGTGGACCAGGGGTGACTCTAGAAGGTGTTTGTACGATATGGGTATCAAATTAAAGGTATTAATGAGGCTTTTAGAAGGGAGTGGTGGTAGTTGTATTTGTGAAGGCGTTTTCCAGATATCGACCAAAATGTGGACCAGGGTGACCCAGAACATCATCTGTTGTATACCGCTAATTTATTTATATATATAATACCACGAGCAGTATTCCTGCCAAGATTGCAGGACCTGGTATAGAATTATGGCATTTTTTTCGTTTTTTGTAATTTTCCATATCGAAAAAGTGGGCGTGGTCATAGTCGGATTTCGGCCATTTTTTATACCAATACAAAGTGAGTTCAGATAAGTACGCGAACTGAGTTTAGTACAGATATATCGATTTTTGCTCAAGTTACCGTGTTAAAAGCCGAGCGGAAGGACAGACGGTCGACTGTGTATAAAAACTGGGCGTGGCTTCAGCCGATTTCACCCTTTTTCGCAGAAATAAGTTACTGTACCAGAATCTAAGACCCTACCAAATTTCACAAGGATTGGTAAATTTTTGTTCGACTTATGGCATTAAAAGTATCCTAGACAAATTAAATGAAAAAGGGCGAAGCCACGCCCATTTTGAAATTTTCTTTCATTTTTGCATTTTGTTGCACCATATCATTAACACAGTTGAATGTTGACATAATTTACTTATATACTGTAAAGACATTAATTTTTTTGTTAAAATTTTACTTAAAAAATTTTTTTTTCTAAAAGTGGGCGTGGTCGTTCTCCGATTTTGCTAATTTTTATTAAGCATATATATAATAATAAGAGTAACGTTCCTGCTAAATTTCATCATGATATCTTCAACGACTGCCAAATTACAGCTTGCAAAACTTTTAAATTACCTTCTTTTAAAAAATTTTACTAATTTTGTATTCAGCGTCATTAGTTCAACTCACGTACCAAGTTTCATCGCTTTATCCGTCGTTGGTAATGAATTATCGCACTTTTTCGGTTTTTCAAAATTTTCGATATCGAAAAAGTGGGCGTGGTTATATTCCGATATGGTTCATTTTAAATAGCGATCTGAGATGAGTGCTCAGGAACCTACATACCAAATTTCATCATCATACCTCAAAATTTACTCAAGTTATCGTGTTAACGGACAGACGGACGGACGGACGGACATGGCTCAATCAAATTTTTTTTCGATCCTGATGATTTTGATATATGGAAGTCTATATCTATCTCGATTCCTTTATACCTGTACAACCAACCGTTATCCAATCAAAGTTAAAATACTCTGTGAGCTCTGCTCAACTGAGTATAAAAATAAAATAACTTACTTATTCAACTGGCGCTCCACCGCTTAAACGGTTATGGCCGTCCATTAAAGGCGCGCAAGTTGCTGCCGTTTAAGTTTTACAGGCAAACCAAATTCAGAAATAGCAACATATAGGCAACTCCTTTTCGTGCTGTTGAAAGTGGCCTTAAAAACGGCTCACCGTGAACTGCAATCTTTCGCAGAATACGCCTGTCAGTACCTTATATGTGATACTAAGAAAACTTAATCCGCGTTAGTTGGTGCAGTTTGCAGGACCACCCTTACTGTAGAACACTTAGATTTCAATCGTCGGACATGCACTTCTTCGACGATATTTTGCATACAAGTTGATACATGTGTCTTCTCAACTCCTCGTCGCCATATTTCTACATCAGCGCCAGCAGCTTTTCCAATCTGGTTATTACTATACGTACTTTGTCAAAGTTGGGTTTGGGTATAATAATTCCATCATTATCGATTGCGGTACTCGGCTTAATCAACTTCCCTTAGCATTTCAGCGCTGTCTCCATTTGAGAGTAAATAGAAATCTTCCCTTTATAATCAAATCTCGGCATCGCTTACCAGGTGGCCGATTTCGTTTTTACAGCAGTTTATCCGGGTTTAAAACCTTTTGTCTTTTTTTTCGGTAAACTTTGGGGGCGTTATTCACAACAGCTAGCAGCTCACGAACTCCCGCCTTTCAGCCTCTGGGTTTTCCTTGCCTAAAGATGACTTCCTTCCTTTTCAACTCTTGGTAGCGTTCACACACATTCACAGCGTCTTTTCTTTCGGTTGCAACGCCGCATTCTTCATCAAATCAGTTGTTTTTCCGTAGTCGCTGATAACAAAAGTTTTCCCCGGCGGCTATATGGAGTACTTAGAAGCTATGCTCCCACTGCTTCTGCATTCCGTCGTGTTGACTTGTGCTACCAGAGATCAGGTGTGAAAGTCGTGAAATCATTGCCGATATGTTGCGATCGCAACCTTTCAACATTTAGCTTTCCTTGGGTTTTTTAACGAGATAGTGATGTTGGTCCCCGAATCGTGCGTACATTGAAAACTTAGACATGCCGTCCATCTATCAAAACGTGGTCTTAACTCAATTTTGATTAGGGGCAGCCATGAAGCTTGATGTGTATTTTTATAGCAAAATTTGCATTAGGGCAAGTGTACGCTTTACGGAAAATAACCAAAGAATTTTTTAAAGCTATTCTTAGAGGATAAAGTAAACTCAACAGTCATTTGCAGAAATTTGGCATACAATCGAATGACACCTGCCGATTCTGTGATTGGTCAGCGGAGGCGGTGGAACAGTTGATTATGAAATGCGACTCAATCTCAAGACGAAGGGCCAAGTTTCTGGGCTTACCATGGCCAGAGCATTCCCAAGTTCAATCCCTCTAGCCATGGGAACTACTAAGCTTCATAAGGGAAGTCGGCTTGAACGAGGCGCTGTTGAGGGAATTAGGACACAGCAGACCAATTGTCGCAGTGCAATTCTGAACAATTATCTAAACCTTGTGCTGGCTATGACCATGTTTCGAGCACTAGCGAGGTCGATCAGCCTCATTTTATTAGTAAAGATTTCGGTGTGGAGCCTGAACTATGCGACCGTGGGGCCAAACGACCTTCTTTTCCCACCCTTTCGTTAAAATCGCCAAGCACGACTTTTATATCACAGTGGGGGTAAGGCTCGTATATGCGTTCTAGGCGCTGAAATAACTATAATAAGCAGTAAATTTTAATTTGAAGAAGTCACTTGATATTATGAGTGTTATTTTGTGGAAAAGAAACAACAATAATAAAATTTTGAAATATTTTCTGCAAAAATCTCAAATAATTGCTTAGTAATCACTTAAATTTCGATAAAAACCAACAATTAAATCTGTTGCCAACGAATCGCATCATGCCGCAACCGTAAATATAAAAGTAATAATAAAGTAATCACTTGTAGAAACAGAAGTAGCAGCAAAAAAAAAAACGATACAATAAACTGAAAATAAAAATGATTAATTAACTACTTGCTGTTTTTTCGTAAAATTTTTTTTTACTCTGAAGTAGATCGTAATTGGCAGAAAAAAATTGTGGAAAAAGTATGATTTATTGTGATTTTATACGCTCTTATTTACCGCTTGACTGAGTGAGCGCTTAAATGAGTTCTTACATGAATTTGCAAATTTCTTCGTTAGTTTACGTAAGTACCTCTAAAATACTTGTTGTAAAGTAGTAAATTAACTTATTGCGGAGATGTGTAGGTAAGAGGAAAAATTATAAATTTTTTATATGAGCGTTTTAAGGTTAACCCTCCGATAGATTGTGGCGTTTGGCCAGACGAGAAGGCTTTATTTTCGTGAATAACTTTACTCCTAACCACCCGATCATGAAAAGCTTTAGTGACTTTTTAAGTTTATTTTTTCATTTTTCTTTTTTTGTACCAAAGTTGATTATGTCACATTTTAGCGTTGTCGTCTGGCTAGACGAATATATTTTTAAGCCTATAAGACCTCATAGTACGTATTTATTTCAAAATTTATCAATAAAAATACAAATTTATTTCTGGGTAATCACAGTGTGCGACGAGATTTATTCAAAGTTTAAATATTTGTGTATAAAGTTCAAAGCGTCAAATTTCGTCTGGCCAGACAACAACGCTAAGATGTGTTGAATTTATTCACCGCTAATCGGAGGGTTAATGCTTTAAAACAAGTAAGAAAGTCTAAAGGGTTTGGCAAAGTTGACATAGTCATAACGCCATAATCAGAACCATATTTATACTTATCCATATCAATTGGCATCAGTTATTGGTGCCTTAATCTAAAAATCGTGAAATTTTCCAAAAAAAATGAAGAAAACGCAAAAAATTACTAACATATAACACAAAGAATTAGTCTATTATTCAAAACGTATCCAAAACAATAAATAAAATCTACAAAAAGTTAATAAATTATCCAACTAAAATATTTCTAGGTTATGGATATGGCGAAAAACCAAAAACTAATTAGTTGGCTATGGTATGGTTTTGGCTAGGGCGTTATTGTATGGCAGCATTGACCATTTACATTGATTTCCATAAGGTTGGTTGGATCAGCTCTTTTATATGGATATGGCTTCGTCAAGTTTAATAGGCCCTTAAAATCGAGTAAATTCGAACATTACATAACCAGCTGTGCACTTGAAACGCTGTTGTTCTTTGCCTTGTGTGGTTAATAGTGTTATAAGCAGGGTTAGTATTTTAAGGTATTTCCCTACTTAGTCTGCTTGTTCCTATCTCTACATGAAATCAAGAATTATGCGTTTGACATCTTTGTTATTAAACATACAAATTTTTATTTTTCCTTTTTTGTGTCTTTTTTGATTTGATCACATTTTTCCGTCTTTTCTAGGTGTTTTACCTATTTCTTGCCTTTTTATATTTAAATACTGACAAAGTACCTTGGATTGGTATGCTTGGAAATATATGAGGTAAAAATTATAATACCACGTACTATTACTATTAGCAAAATTTTGATCATATTAAAAATATATAACCATAGTACTTTGTTACCGTTTGGCACAGCTTTTATGTTTTACAACACTGCCAAAACTCAAAACATAAAAGGTCGCCCTCGCACTTTTTCTTATATTGTTAACAGTGCCAGTCAAACTGTTTATGTTAAGCATACAAATGAACATCACTGGAATAAATAAACAGTTTGACTGGCAAGCGGTATAGACCTGGGCCCGAATCGCCACATACGTGATCGTATAACTCGTCACGTAAAAACTTGTTTTTTGGATTATGACATACGTGATCGTACGATCCGTCAGGTAAAATGTCACTTTTTGGGATTACTACATACGTGAACGTACTTTGTGGATCGTAAATCGGTATCGCGACAACCGTGAACGAGAGACAATTGCACTCGATCGTTCGTATTGTTATTCGATTACAAACCGGCAACCGAAAGCGAGTACAAATATATAAATATACAAAAATTTAATACAAATATAAGAGAAAATGTAAGTTATTTCTCAAAATATGTGTTTATATTATTGTTGGACTATATTTTATTATTTAAGGACGAATTTTAACAAGCTAAACCCAAACCAAAAGGAGTGCATGGCGCAATTTATGGCGGAACACCCCAACTTGGCGAAAAACAAATTTCCCAATTCCGCACAAGGTAGAGCAACGTCCAACAGACTGTGGGAGGAGCTTTCCAAGCGTTTAAATGCTGACGGGCCACCAGTAAAAGACGCCAAAATGTGGAGGAAGGTATATATATATATATATAAAGTGCAACCAAGATACTTACAAATGTTTGCTCGTAGGTTTTCGCAGATCAAAAATATCAGGCGAAGAAGAAGCTTTCCCACAACAAATTGTCCAAAAGACAAACTGGAGGAGGTCCTTATAATGAAATTCCCATCAGTGCAACTGAGGAATTGATTATAGAGGCAGCCGGACTTGAGGTCGCAGTGGACGGGAATAGTACCGTTCGCACTTTTGGCAATTCACCCGCTCATAGAAGCAGCACCGAAAATAGTGATAGTGAGAGCAACAGTGATAGTGGAACAAGCAGCGCATCAGCCAGCGCTTTACCTGGTCCATCTAGGTCGGTTACTACCCTTACACCGCGTGTAACCTCTCGGTGCAATACTCCACGACGAGTAAGTAAGAGTGCCGAAAAATTGTCCCTGCTCCAACAAAATTTGAGTAGAGTGTCTGATTTTCAGCGCGATTTGGGGGAGAAGATTGACCGATTGGTGCAGGTGCAGGAGAGGTTGTTGCAAGTGCATGAAAGGATGCTGACCATTAAGGAGGAGAAGCATAAACTGCATCAAGAATCACATGCACTTGATTTACAAATCAAAAATTTAGAATTAGAGTCTCTAGCAATAAGTGTAAATAGAAAAAGAAGAAATTAAAATTTTATGTTAGCTTTAACAAGTTTGTATCTGAATTTTTTTAATTTTTTGATTTTAAGCAATTAAACGAATAGTCATTTCATTTATTTTATTTCTAATTTTAACATACATACTTAGCACTTAGTAAAAACAAAGTTTGTACCTGAATTTTTTTAATTTTTGTGATTTTAGCAATTAAGCGAATAGTGATTTCATTTATCTCTAATTTTAACATACATACTTAGCACTTAGTAGAAACAATTAAATTAATTCATTTGCTTTTACAAATCGTTTTTTCTTAATTTTTACGTGGAATTAATTAGAGAGTGTTTTATTTGGTCTCTTATTGTTTGACCAATTGGGGTAAGATGGTTGGCTTCGCCTGGGTCAACATCGCTGATTTGGTCTGATTCATATCTTCGTACGTTGTAATCAATTTTGAACTGTATGCAGATATTATGTAAAGCTGCACACACATTGGCAAATCGTGCCACTTTTGTAGGATGGTATCTACCCCTATTGCCATACCCTAATATTCTCCAACGTCCTTTAAAAATACCAATGGTACGTTCGATGATACATCTTGCTTTTGAGTGTACATCATTAAATGCGGATTCACTGGAGCCATCGGCGGGGTTTCGGTAAGGCGTTATGCACCACGGCTCTAGTGGATAGCCAGAATCACCTGTTGAAATGAAAATTGTCATTACAATAGTAATATTAACCAAAAAGCAAACACTGTCGTACCTAAAAGCCACGCATTGCTCCGCCTATTAATTTCAAACCTCTCTTGCAATACTCGTCGTTGATCTGAATGCCTCCAAACGAAGGAATCATGAGCCGCACCACCGTACTGACAGTTGATTGCCAAAATTTTATAGGTGTGATCGCACATCTGCCAAAATATTTATATAGTTAGTACAAAGAATAAAGAAAATGAGCAACAACTCACTATCATTGCGTTGATACTATGGTATCCTTTCCTATTAAAGTACATATGCTCATCCACAGATGGTCTTTGCAAGCCGATGTGTGTGCCATCAATGCAACCGATGACTGTAAAAGTAGATATTCAATTAAAAAACTTATTTAATAAATGTAATTGAACGTTTGCCTACCTCCAGGTATTTTGTATTTATCCATAAACCATTGCTTGCATTCCGAAGTTTCGTTTAAATGAAATTGTATATTTTGTGGACACAACTTGTTCTCCATTTCGAGAATAACGTGGGATGTTATCTTTGACACAGTGCTCTGGCACATTCCAACCAAATAATCACTGCCGACACAATGCTGATACCCGCCACTTCCTAGAAGAGAAAGTGTGGCAGCTAGTTGTAGAACTGGAGGCACCGCTTTTGCATCCGACTGCTTCAAATTTAAGGCATGAAGTACAAACTGGAAAGCCTCTTTAGATAATCTAAATCGTTTCAAGAATCTGCAGAACACACATTTTTGTATACTTGTAAAACTTTATTTGCCACATACTTACGCAGTTTGTGGTAAAGCTAAAGGATCACTTTTATCTCTAAGTAGCCTCCGTGCTACTGTTTCATCTTCCTCACTATCGCTTGAACTTATATAGAAAAGTAAGTGCACATCCATTTTGAAATTTCGTTTGTTTATTAAAATTTTTAAATATTTTGACATTTCCACATCTATTGTGACATAAAAATAAAATCCACAGTGATGTGGACCTTAAAATCTATTGTGAACTAAGAATGAATTACGATACGATAGCTTTCGTATGTGGTAATGCCAATCGACCCATACGTCTGACGTATCACGTAATTGTCTTTCGTATAGTTTTCGATCCGTGATCGTATGTGGCGATTCGGGCCCCGTTATACATTTTTTACTTCACTTGTTTTCACACATCAAGGAGAAAGGACGTATCCCGCCGCAGTTTCCAGCTTCAACCAAAAGGTAATCTAAAATTGTAAATATATTAATTTTGTGCACAATCTTTATTTTAAATAAAGATGTTATATTAATTAAATTCTAATACCAAAGTTTTCTTCTTTTTTGCACTATATCTTGACCGGCACCATCCCTGAGCTGTGGCCCGGCCAAGACACTACTCATCAGCTGATTGCTATTTCTTCTTCAGCTTGCGATATGATGAGTTTCTGTTTTTTTGTAGATAAAACTTGACATTTTCAAAATCGTGCATTAATTTTTTTTGTGAGTTAAATATTTGCGATACTTTAAAATGCCTAAAGCAGATTCTTATAATTCCGTGAAAATCTGGGGCTATATAAAATAATTTGGCGAAGACATACTTTCGATTGACGGAAAGAATCGCATTTGTTCATGCTGTTGAATAAAAGTAAATCACGACCAAAAACATCATATTCAACAACATCGTCAAAAGGAAAAACACAAAAAAGCGGCGACATTTAAACTGCTCCGAGGGCGCAACCTTTAACTTCATTTTTAATTAATGCCACATCAAACGAGTTTTCAGAGATCTCACCAAAATGATGGTAGCTTGCGATTTACCTTTAATAAAAGCCAATCAAAAATAGTTTAGATCATTTATGGAAAAATATGTCCAGAAAAAAGTTCTCCTAATCAATCGACTATGCGGAGGCACTATTTAAAAGAAATTTTTCAAAATTTTTTGGAAGAAATACGATCGCATATTGGAAACAGCAGCATTTTTGTGTCATTTGATGAGACTACGGACGTAGCAGGCAGATTCGTTTGCAATGTCATTGTCGGTCCTTTACGGCAAGGTGGCTGAGGCTTTCTTCTAAAATCGGAAGTAATACAAAAAGTAAATGCTTCGGAAATTACTAAATGTTTTGATGATGCCTTAAAAATGATATGGCCAGAAGAAGTAAAACGGGATAAAGTGCTGATATTTGTTACAGACGCCGTACCATATATGAAAAAAGCGCAGTTGGCATTCAATTATTTTATCCACGAATTACTCATGTTACATGTGTTGCGCACGGAGTTCATAGGATATGTGAAAAACTGTGAAGCCAGTATGCAGAAGTTGATTCCTTAGTTGCAGATATGAAAAAAATATTTTCAAGAAGTTCAACAAGAATACGATTCTTTAAAGAAAAATAACCATATCTACCTCTAACACCTCAATCAGTAAGTTGTATTTTTTAAAGCCATGTATGTATAAATGTTTAAAAAATTTTGCATTTTTAAAGGCCTTGAAACGCTGAGGAACTTGGTTGGAGGCAGTATCATATTATGCACAAAATTTTAACGCAATCAAAGATATTGTTGACGGTCTCAATGACGATGTGGCTTGCATTATTTTTTCATAGAAATTGTTTGCAAACAAGGGAATTCGAGAGGATTTGGCTTACAAATATATACAAATGAGATGGAGTTTTTGATTTAGGCAACATTAGTCGCTGTGGATGTTGAGAGGAGTTTTAGTTCATTCAAATCAATGCTTCGCGATAATCGCATGAGGTTATTAACCGAAAATTTTAAAATGCAATTAGTGGCACTGTGCTGCTATGATAGCAAGGGCGAAAAATCATAGTTAACCTCTGTATATATTTTTAAATATATTTAACTGTACGTAAAGGTGTGTATTTAAATTTTTTTTAAATTAATGCCTTTTTTTTTGAAAACTCATTTTGCCTATTTTAAAATTTTTACTGCCTTTAAATTCTAACACTGGTTATAAGGCTGCACAATAACACGTATATATATGATTCTATCCTGAACTCATTTTTATTCAAAAGAAGCAAAAAAGATACAGAGGCTAACACTAATGAACTTGAGCGGGTAAAAATGCAGTTAAGCAGTTGCAGCTCTGAAAAGAATGTTTATGCCAAATTTCGTTCGGATTGGGCGCTTTGTGTTCGACTTATGGCATTAAAAGTATTGTAACGAATTTACTTGCAAATCCTCTTATTTGCAACCCTCTGCTAAGTTCGAATCTCTAAACTGTTGAATAAATAACTCCAATTTGTAATAATGCAAAATGGCCTTTATTAAAGTACTTTACAATAACACTAAAACTGTGCAACGAATAGCTTGCTTAATAACCAAACTGATTTTTAGCTCAAATGAAACTCTACTATTCAAATTAATACTGCTCTTGCTCGCTAGATAACGTCTTAGTCGAAACTCCTTGACAACTCAAATCAAACTGAATTCCAGCGCCTCTACAATTGCCGCCTTTTATACTCTTGGATTTCAACGTTCGCATCTTCTAGGCGCTTCCAGAATCTACTAGTCCAGCAGCTCTCAAACTTCTCAGCTGTAACTACAATTGCACAATTTTATAGTTTTTCTCATTGCATACTTTCAGGAGTACCTCAGATATATGCATGTGTTTCTGCATTGACTCTCCGCTGCTCGTATACGTACGTGGTACATATATGTAGACGCAATTATTGTTTCGTTTATGTAGATACATAGTGATTGATCTATGGATGTGAATTCACGTCACTGCTTAGCACCGGCTTAGGAGCGATAGCATCGCTCAGTGCAGCTAACATTCGTTACAGTATTTTGGAAAGAGTAACAAAAAAGGGGTGGGTCACGCCCATTTTAAAAATTTTTTTAAGTTCTGTTCTTAACTCCACCATACCACTACTGAGGTAGAATATCAGTCAAATGTAGTTAAATAACATAGAATTATTGTAAATTTTAAGTTAAGGTTAGACCTTTAGGAAAAGTGGGCGTGGTCTTTAAACGATTTTGATTATCTTCACTCAGTCTATATTATTTGGCAAGGATAGCCAAATTTCAATATAATAACTTTAACAGCTTTTGCTTTGCGGCTTGTTAAATTTCCAAATTTTCTTCTTCTAACTATGGTACTGCCACGCCCATATACCCAAATTTTTTAGAATTTATGTTTTGCGTCATAAAACCAATCCACCTATTAAATCTTATTAGCTGGAAGAGCATCTACATTATGTCGGACAGCTAGGCGGCCCTGCGTGCCCTGCAATCTTAAACAGTTACATCTAAGCTAGTGGATGACTGCACTGAAAATCTTAATGACCTGAGAGCCAAAAATAAGGTTTTAATAGGATGGGTTCCCGGACATCAGGGACATGAAGGTAATGAACATGCAGATTACCTAGCAAAGCAGGTTGCTATAGAAGCATTCTATGGTCCAGAGCCCTTTTGTGGACTTACAAATCACACACCAGGGAAACTATAAGTAACTGGGAAACTAAACAATTTAGACGTCACTGCATTGACTGCCCAGAACAAAGACAGGCCAAATTGTTTATACTTCCGGCAACGAAAGTATCAGCTAAACTCATTAATCTAAGCAGGAAGGACCTAAGAACTCTCACTGGGTAGTATACGGGACATTGTGGCCTACGATATCACCGAAGTGGTCTACGATATCACCTAAGTAAGTTAAATTTATCCGATACCCAAATTTGTCGTTTCTGTGAGCTGGATGAAGAGACACCGGTTCGCATTCCCTGAGACTGCGTCGCTCTGGCTAGGCAGAGACTCTCCCATCTATGTGGTGTGACTCTTAATCCCTATGTGATATGGAATAAAAAGCCTGAAGAGGTACTTATGTAGATATATCAGAAGCCAGCAGAAACAAATTAGGCTGAAAGGTCATGCAAAATAGATCTGCACAAACGTCACACTGCTTCCAGGCCTAGAAATAACAATAATAAATCGTATTAGCGGTATTCGTTTTTGAATTATCTCATTTTTTTATTTTTCTAAATTTTCGATATCGATTTCGCTTATTTTCAGTACCAATCTATTCTGGATCTTGATAAGCCCGTACACCAAATTTGGTTAAGGTATCTCAAGCTATCGTGTTAACGGACGGGCAGATGGACACACGAACGGACGGACGAGGTTTAATCAATTTTTTTTAGAAGTCTATAACTATCTCGATTCTTTTATATCTGCACAACCTACCGTTAACCAATCAAACTTAATATACTCTGCGTGCAAAGCAGGCTGAGTATAAAAACGAGTGATGAAAAGAGCTGTTGCTCAATTTTAAAAGGTGTCTAATCATTTAGTGATTGCATTGTTTTCAGGTCTTCAGGTCTTGACCTGTCAATAAGCTCTACTTACATACACTACGAACTCTATGAAACTTTTATTCCTTGGAAGATATATGGCAAATGTTCGTAATAATAAGAGAGATTTCGTTGACTGCTATCATGTTGTGTGAATCTAAATGAGAGAGCTGAACACCAAAAGAAGCAGTTATTTCATAAGAAAACAAGTAAGGAAGGTTAAGTTCGGGTGTAATCGAACATTACATACTCAGTTGAGAGCTATGGTGACAACATAAGGGAAAATAACCATGTAGGAAAATGAACCGAGGGAAATCCTGGAATATGTTTGTATGACATGTGTATCAAATGAAAGGCATTAAAGAGTATTTTATGAGGGAGTGGGCCATAGTTCCATTTAGCCATTTAGGGGTATAGCCATAAGGGATCAGGGTTGACTCTAGAATGAGTTTGTACGATATGGGTATCAAATGAAAGGTGTTAATGAGTATTTTAAAAGGGCGTGGGGCTTAGTTCTATAGGTGGACGCCTTTTCGAGATATCGCCATACAGGTGGACCAGGGGTGACTCTAGAATGAGTTTGTACGATATGGGTATCAAATTAAAGGTATTAATGAGTTTTAAAATGGAGTGGTGGTAGTTGTATATGTGAAGGCGTTTTCTAGATATCGACACAAAATGTGGACCAGGGTGACCCAGAACATCATCTGTTGGATACCGCTTATTTATTTATATATGTAATACCTGCCAAGATTTTAAGGGGTTTTTTATTCCGCCCTGGGAAAGTTATATTTCGCGTCAATAAAACAATCCAATTACCTTACCATGTTTCATCCCTTTTTTCGTATGTGGTATAAAATTATGGCATTTTTTCATTTTTCATAATTTTCGATATCGAAAAAGTGGGCGTGGTCATAGTGGGATTTCGTTCATTTTTCATACCAAGATAAAGTGAGTTCAAGTAAGCACGTGAACTAAGTTCATTAAAGATATGTCGATTTTTGCTCAAGTTATCCTGTTAACGGCCATGCGGAAGGACAGACGGAAGACTGTGTATAAAAACTGGGCGTGGCATCAACCGATTCCGCCCATTTTCACAGAAAACAGTTAGCGTCATAAAATCTATGCCCATACCAAATTTCAAAAGGATTGGTTAATTTTTGTTCGATTTATGGCATTAAAAGTATCCTAGACAAATTAAATGAAAAAGGGCGGAGCCGCGCTCATTTTGAAATTTTCTTTTATTTTTGTATTTTGTTGCACCATATCATTAGTGGAGTTGAATTTTGATATAATTTACTTATATACTGTAAAGATATTAATTTTTCTGTTAAATTTTACTTAAAAAAAATTTTTTTTTTTAAAAGTGGGCGTGGTCCTTCACCGATTTTGCAACTTTTTATTAAGCGTACATATAGTAATAGGAGTAACGTTCCTGCCAAATTTCATCATGATATCTTCAACGACTTCCAAATTACAGCTTGCAAAATTTTAAATTACCTTCTTTTAAAAGTGGGCGGTGCCACGCCCATTGTCCAAAATTTTACTAATTTTCTATTCTGCGTCATAAGTTCAACTCATCTACCAAGTTTGGTCGCTTTATCTGTCTTTTGTAATGAATTATCACACTTTTTCGGTTTTTCGAAATTTTTGATATCGAAAAAGTGGGCGTGGTTATAGTCCGATATCGTTCATTTTAAACAGCAATCTGAGATGAGCGCTCAGGAACCCACAAACCAAACTTCATCAAGATATCTCAAATTTACTCAAGTTATCGTGTTAACGGGCGGACGGACGGACGGACATGGCTCAATCAAATTTTTTTCGATCCTGATTATTTCGATATATGGAAGTCTATATCTATCTCGATTCCTTTATATATGTACAACCAACCGTTATCCAATCAAGCTTAATATACTCTGTGAGCTCTGCTCAACTGAGTATAAAAACTCGTACAAGCACATATGTATGTACATCCATACACCTCTTAAAGTGTGCGAATGGCAATAGAAACAGAAAATTACTGTTAACTACATACATATTAGAGTATTTCAGTGTTTTAAAAGTGTTGGCTTGAGCTGCAAAATGGCAAATTAACTTGCAACTGTATTGAGCAACAACCGGCACCAAGGCAAGAAGGTTAGTTGAAATGTCTTGGAGCTAAGTGGGAGAAGCACGACGATAGCAAATTATGGTGAGCCAAATAGATACTCGTAGATTGCAGAGATGGGGGATTAATGCTCGCAAATATATTATTTTTATTATTTTGACTTAACTTGGCTGCTATAAGCAACAACAACATTCATAGTCACTACCACTAAAATGTGCTAAAGGCATTCAGCTATTCCGTCCATCAGTCAGCCACGCAGTCAGTCAAACTGCAGAACGACTAACAACACTTGCAATGTCAGACATATTTAGCGACTCCACAAGCACGTCAAGTTCACCGGGCACGATTTGTGAAATGTGCGCATGCGCATCAACTACATTGCGAATAACGACTGCGAAAAACGATTTTAAAACTGCTCAATCCTGCTGCCCCTGATGTTGATGATGCGTCTAGCTGGCTAAACGTGTATTGACAGAAATTCTGCATTTTTGCAGAGCTTCTACCTTAGTAACGTGATTGTGTGTGTGTGGGTGTGTGAGTGTGCGCGGAGAGGATTGACTGTTGGACTGCTTGGCGCAGACGGACATTTGAAGTGCTCGATGCGATTGATCACTGCCACAAGTCACAAATAAGCAAGAATAAGATGTTGCATTGCAAGTCAAGGAAGCTGTATAACTGGTTACAAAGGCAAGCACCAGGAATTACGCGCAAACAAGAATTGCCACTAGTCTCGCTGCCTTGTCACACGTTCAGTCGTTGCGCGCGCAGCTAAAGTGTTTTTCAGTGAAGGCCAGTCACACATCACACCACACAACTTCAGTGACTGTGCAATGTAAGCGCACGGCTAGCAATTCTGTATGCGCGCTCACTAACAAGGAGGCAATATAAGTGGCAGCTTGATCGGTCAGTCGGTTGGTTGTTTGGTAGGTTGCTTGCTTGGTTCGTTGGTTGACTGCCTGCCTTATTGCTTTTGCTGCACTGTGCGATAATAAGCAATTGCCAAATTACCTTCGCGTGAGTAATCGCTCATTCGCATTGCAGCAGCTGTAATAAAAAAAAAACAAAATCGCATACATGAAAAATGGCAAAAGCGGCGTACAAGTGTGCAAGCACATCGAGGTGGCAACTATAGCGCCTCATTGCGCGCGCAGGTAGTTGCAACAGCTCATTCTGAGGGTCGGAGCTGCATGCAACAAACAGCAAAAGGCGATATTTAAGTGTTACGCTGCTGCTGGTGGTGGTGTTGTTTTTGGTATTAGCGCTGGAGGTGTGTTGCGCAACCACCATCAGCAGCGGGCACAAATAACGCCATCAGCAGCTACCACCATAACATTATGCGGCAACAACATGGCATTTGCAAACGTCATTAGCAGCAACACCAATTGCTCGTTTTGTTTTAGTTATTGTCTTTTGTTTTTGTTGTTCCTATTGTAGTAACTACTATATAGCCCATTGCAACTCGTGTGGCTGCAAGTATTCTTATTGCATTGTAAGTAATAATTTGTAAATATGTAAACGTGTATGGAACGGTTGTTGCAAGTAGCTGAAGCAAACATCAAAAATATCAGACAATTTTGAGGAATACAATTTGTTATTCTTCAATTTTGTGTCTTCTTCGCACTGTTTTTTTTTTTTCCTTTAAACATTTTTTATTGGTGATTCTCACTTTATGTTCTTTCCTCAAATTATTTTGGTGAATTTTTTAATGGCTACGCTACACATCAGTTGCACGTACTTACATACATATATACATGCCTGATGTTTATTTCATTTTAACACGTTGTGGCATGCAATTTGTTGAAATTACCTTTAATTGAAATTTTTCGCGAATTCGAGAAGCTAATAAGGTATGATTGTCCTTTTTTTCTTATTGTTGTTGTTGTAGCAGTGCTTTGCCTCATCTAAAAGGTGCGACCACTAACAAATTATCATCAATATTCTCTATCGACAGTACGTAGAAACTTGTTGTTTCAACAGTGTTATATCAGAGAAATAAGGGGGTTAGAGACGGGACCACTTCAATCAGATGTCTGTTGAGATACCAAGGTTTCTGGGTATTCAGCCGAAACTGTTTGTTCAGCATTTCCTTTCTCTCCTTAATGGGGAGTATTATCGCCTTACTGTGTAAGTGATGTTCTTGGGACATAAGAAGACGTGGCAGTTCTGAGCTCGGTGTTTTGATAGACCTGCAGTTTCCTCCAGCTGGTTTCTATTAGGCTCGGTGACCATATTCTGCCGCCAAGAGATGTCGGGATTTTTTTACGGCTCTGGACTATAGGTACAATTGAGTCTGCGTGCTCGCATAGATATATATCCTTATCTAATATCAAGCCAACTATTTTGGGGTGTAAGACAGCAGAAGCGTAATGGCATCGACGTAGATGCCCAATATGGCCGACATTGGCATTGTTCATGTGGCAAATAAGGTCGCCGAGGATTTGGTACGTGACAGTGTCAGATTACGCGAAATGAATAAATCAATGGATGGGCCGGGAACTGATGCTCTTTTTTCGGTGTTTTGATTTAACAAGAGTCTTCTGGCCTTAATAACCAGCATAAACACTCTTTGCGAAAGCTTTTTCGAAAAGCTCAAGAATGATTTCCGCATTTATAATGCTGAATGCTTAAACACAGCCGGCATTAGAACGCATTTTGCTACTGAAATTATAATGGAAAATGAGAAAATAAATGCCGTATTTTCGGCAATGTGATAAAAGGCGTTCAAAATTCCAAACTCGGTCTGAGCGTGAACAGCCTTTCTTAACCCAATGACATTCGATTTGATTGTGGAAGACGACTTAAATTCCCTTGGTGTTACCAATTGGCGCCAGTTAACACAGCGAAGAACCGACGGGCGCACCCAGTTGAACGCTCTTAATCGTGTAGGCGAGCAATCCCAAGGTAACAACTCCGTTCTTTCACGGTTCTAAAGGTGCTATTAAAAGGTCTTTCTGCTGAGAACTTACGGACCATTCGGGAAAAAGAACTGGACAACTACGAAACATTGATGAAAGCGGTGGAGTTCGCTGTGCGCATTGAAAGATTGGTTAACCTTGCAAATGCTGACGCATCTGTAGAATGTATTGAGAATTAAAATTCAAATCTTCACAAATGGAACTCGGGAGCGGCATACGCGTTCCCTAAACCAACATTCGCTGAAACTGTATAACGTGCACTGATTCAAAAAACCACTTTGCTTTTGACTAATCCAACACTCAAAGCGCACTTATTACGTAAATTCGGCATAAACGCTGCTTGTTCCAACAATATGGGGGTGCTAAACGCAAAGCCGAAGGAGATAAGCTAGAGCGAGCCAGATGCAAGAACTGGCTCTGCTATTGAATTCCGCTTTTGAGTGAACTACCCAGCGGGTTAGGGACGCGGCAGGTATGTCTGTCGTAAGAGGCGACTTAAATACTCGAATAATTTAAGGCGTTGTGTAGCGCAACCCTTTCAAGGGATTGACAACGCAATATATAGCTTCTTCAACCTAATTTTCAACCTCCCCTACCCGTGTCGAATCCTGTTTCTTTAGCAAATAAGGCTCTGATGACCACAAGTTCCATGCAACTATCGCATGCGAGAGGGATGACCTAGAAAGTTCAATGTGGTCAAATTGAATTGTTTCCAAGATTGTCGGGCTTGTACCTTAATGGTGCTTGCTAACGGAACGTACCGAATATATATCTGGCAAAGGACCATCAACATCGATAATACTCCTCAAGACTTTGTACTCCCTGTTACCTCTGTACCACAAATCGGAAGACAGTCGAGCAGTCTTGGTCGGTGGATATGTGGATGGAAAGGAGTGGCAACTCACTGCAGGCACAGGCGCATCGTGTTCGATAATCCGAGGTAATTTATTCAGAATGAAGAATGCAAATGCACGATGCAAGATAGTGTACGGTCATTGCATAGTAGATAATTCCTGTAAATTCGCTACATTATTTTATATTAGAGGTATGGAGAACATGCATTCGGCAACTCTTGGGGCAACAATTCATTTTTCTCATGGCCAACTTGCGTTGCTCTTAGGCAGCCAACCATTCGCACAGGGCGGAAGTTCAATTTTACCATTTTAATTAAGTTTCCACGTCGCTAAATTTTCTTTGATATAACAAAAAAAAAAAAAAAAAAAACAGACTCGTAAAGCAAAAGTGAAATGCAGAAAAAGTTAATGCATGTGAAAGAAAGCGAAAAAATAGATTGCACGTGAAAATTATGTCATTGCAGTTTGCTAGGATGCAGAAAGCAGGAAGCCGGATGCAGCTGATTATTATGAATATGATCAACTCTGTAATAAAATTCACTCAACTGAAGTGAAATAATACAAATTTTAATGCTTACAGATATAACTTCACTACATCGTATCTAGATCACAATGCCAGCAAAGCCTCAAATGCAAACGCAACTTTTTTTGTAGAAGTATGTGTTAACATGAAAAATGTTTGAGCATAAAATTCACGCCTGAGATGTTAACTGCTTGAAGCACTTAATTAGATCTCTTTAAAATCCATATGTTTTGGACAATTTTAATTAACAATTTGTGATACTTTATTACCGGGGACGATTGTTAAAACCCAACCAAAACCGTCGGGGGAGGTATTAATAGAAGCGTTTTTGCCTCGCTCCCAATAATTCGAATACTTTTTCTCTTTGGACTATTGATAACAGAACAAAACGGGTCTTTTCATTTCTCTTTTCTCATTTTTTGGACTGGTTATTGGAGTAGACCTTGGTTTTAAACTGTTTTTCGCGGAAAACTTGTGAACGTGTAGAAAAACTTAGCACCCGTGTTTGTATTCTTAATGCTTCCTCAGATACCCGAATTCAAGACTTTTGTATAATTTTTTGTAGGACCCATATAGGTGCATTACATTTTCATACTAAATTCGTTCAAAAAAATGTACCATCACATCAACCCATATCTGATATTCCCTCCTTTTTTTGTTTCCCTAAGCAACTTTCCACGACAGCAACCCCGGTAATTTTGACACTTAGTTCAGTGTCAAACGCATGTTCCACGCAGGTTCCACTGGGTTCCAAGCTAGTTTGACACTGACCGAAGTGCCATACAGCAGTGTGTTAGAAAGAGAAAGGAAATGTTTCCTTCTCATACAAATCATACTTGTAAACCTGTACTATGGCTTAAAGTACAAGCTAAAACTGATTGACTGTTTCTGAATCTCTGTCGCTGCGCTCACCCGAAGGTGAACGCCGAATAGTTTTCCGAAGCTCTGAGTGTACTTCTGATCTTGCTGGAAATGGTCTATGCATATAAATGCGGTGAGTGGAGCACGGACATAAATTCAAGAGATGCAACAATCTCGAAAAATACTGCTTGTGTAATACAGCAGAACTTACTGAAATATATTATTATTATACTATTGCAATTGTCACAAAAATTGAAATGTGAGTGTATTAGTCAGAACATGAGCATCCTAGCAGGAAATTAAAGTTAAAATGACAACGAGAATTTACTAAAAACAAGAGTAATAAAGCTTTTTGGAAAATTAGATTTTTAATTTAGAAATAGTTTGAAGTATTTCCAAATCCCTTAATTCATCAAGTTGTAGACGCTTTGAAGTGTAAACTTAATTTTTACATATAAATACACATGAAACTTGGCTTGTCAAAGCGGATTTATATGGCAAGAATACAGGTGCCGCACCCAGAGAAGTGTAGAATGTTTTGAAAATATGTGATGGACTCAAAAATCATAAAGATCTATTCATGTTCATTTTTTGAATATTTTACTAAGTTATTTTAAACATTCAATAGTTATTTTGTGCAGAGCAGAAGTTCAATTATAATTTTTTATTTTTTGCTCAGATAAAAAGCGAGTTCAGAATGGAGCTACGCCAGCTTTTGTTAAAATAATTTAAAAAAATTCATATTGATAAGCTACGTATAACAAACTTAACAAGGTAAAGATCATGTCAAGATAGTGCGGTCTCCATCACCGACGTAACAATCTTTGTTGACAACCAAGCTGCCTTAAGGGAATTATAGTCCAACATGATAAAATCGGACATCGTGCGGAGGTGTAGAGCCTCTCTGGCTTTTATAAGTCATCTCAATGTCTCCCTTTGCTAGATTCCTGGGCAAAGCAGCATCAAAGGGAATGAACTCGCGGATGAGATGGCTAAGAAAGGTTCCGACTTAGACATAAGTGAGTTGGAGAGCTCCATCCGACCGCCGCTGAGTTATCTCCTAGGGAGAATCCACGAATATGAGAACAGGGCAACGGACTTGCTATGGACCAATAGGGTTGACTGCGAAGTCTTAAGGTCCTTATAGCCATGCTTGGATAGGAAAGGCACCAGTTTCCTTCTCAAACTGAACAAATCTGCGGTGAGGGTACTTATGGGTGTCATCACAGGTCATTGTGCTATCGCAGCAATGCTCCGACGGTGGCGAATACCAACAAGCTCCCTCTGCAGAAGCTGTCAGTATGAGGAGGAAGACGTCTCGATCTACGACTTTCTCTGCCGATGACCGGCGCTTCAAAGAAGAAAGCTTAGATTTCTGGCCTCACTCTTCTTCGACAGCTCCGCAGAGGTTGGGAAGGTGGACGTCTCGCTTCTTCTTTGGTTCATCAGGGAAAGCAAGTGGTTCGCTGAGGACCACTAAAACGTAATGGGCTAAACGATTTGCCGCCACCCTATACTTACTGGGGGCACTCAAAATGGACAAAAATATTTCCGAGTGGAAGTGTGGGTAACACCCACGCACGCCTTCTTAACCTAACCTAACCTAAAGATCATGAGCCACCATGAGTTAATTACGGAAAGGCCGTCTTAACAGTTGCGTTTCTCCATCATAACATTTCTCACAGGGAATCTTAGCATTTGTGCGACAGCCGTGCACAATGTTTATTCGTTGCTCTCTCGCTAACGACTGAACGATGGAGAGTAAGACCATGTGTGAAGCAAGTCTGGGTCAATTGAGCTATGGTGCGCCCAGGGACCAAGAAAGCATAACATCACGGGCGGTGTCCCTCAGGGATCTGTTCTAGGTCTAGCTCTTTGGAATGCTACAAATCGACCTTCCCGGAGGCACGGAAATTGTCGGCTATGCAGATGATATTGTCGTAGTAGCAGTGGCCAAGAAACTTGAACTGCTCCAAGTATTATGTAATGACCCCGTGGGTAGAATAAGGGAATGGTTGACGAACATGGGGATGGAGATGGTTAGCAATAAAACAGAAGTGGTTCTGGTGAGCTCAAAGCGGACTGTGGATGAGTTGGTCCTAACCATAGGAGATTATCAAATAAATTCAAAGCCCTCCGTGAAATATCTAGGAGTAATCATTGACTCAAAACTAACTTTTAGGGAGCACTTCAGGGCGGTGGGGGAGAAAGTCTCTAGAGTTAGTGGAGCCCTAACGCGAATAATGCTCAACATCGGCGGCCCAAGCGAAGCTACCCTACAGCTATTATCCAAGGTAACCAGCTCTATACTATTATATGCAGCACCAGTATGGCACGGATCTAAAATGGTCCACCAAAAAGATATACTAGCAGCCTACCGCATTACTGCTATACGAATAGCATATGCTTATCGGACGGTGCCGACGACGCGATCCATGTTTTATCTAGGAAAATCCCAGTAGATCTACTCTCAGGTGAAATGGCCGATCTATATGGTATTGGAATCAGCCGACCATCTGAAGATACTAAGGAAAGCGCAAGGTCACGAACAATAGTTATATGGCAAGAACGGTGGGAAGATTCAAGAAAAGGGCGCTGGACCTTCATTCATGTCCGGAATATAGCGGAATGGTACGAGCGAAAACACGGCGAAATAAATTACCACCTCACACAGATATTGAGCGGGCACGGCGGCTTCAAGGAATATCTACATAAGCGTGGAATAGAGGAGGATCTTTTCTGTCCAAGCTGTCCCTCCGAATTGGAAAGCGCAGAACATGTAATGTTTCACTCCCTCGTTTTCACGGCGAAAGACTGCTGTAAACAGATTTTTTTGAGAGGAGCCTTCCATTAGGAATTTAGTTCCACGAATATGTGGACAAATAGATCGTTGGATTGTTGTGAGCAAGATGGCCTTTATAGTAATGACGAAATTGATGCATGCTGAAAGGGAGCGCAGAGAAATACGCATACGAAGTAGTGGCGACTAAATCGCCTTTCCCCCCTGTGACGTTGTGCCTAACGGCGGTCCCACGGGGTGCGGACACATGAACAGGATCAGCCTGGTTTCATTGGGCCACTTGAGGGTAGTGCGCTACCCCAACGTCCAATAAAAAAAGGGCGCCGACCCCTGTACTATAGAACGCTTTCATTGATTGTGTTGAGGACTCCTCAACGAGGAGCAACAAACACAGAAGTTAAACCGTTAAACTGCTGATGCCAAGGGTAAAGGAAAAAAGCGTAAATATATGTATATCTGAGAGTATGAATGGGAGTGGCGGTGGAATTAGGAGTAGAAGTGAAAGTGGTGGTGGGAGCAGGCATGAGATTGAGATTGGGAGTGGGAGTAGAAATAGTAGTGGGTGTGAGAGTACGAGTAGGAGTAGGAGTGGATGTGGGAGTCGGAGTAGAATTGGTTGGCAGATGTATGAAAGAACAGAATTGGATAGAGAATGAAGATGTAAAGCGAGGCTTGTTTTTGAAATGTAGGCAAACCAATATTCAGGCAGAACAAATACTGGCGCGTACTCTGGTAACCCTATATTTTTCAGACATTGAATAAAGGAATCGCAGCTTGGCATTGCAGCTTCAATAAAATGTGCATATTTATGTTAACACTGTTTGCCAACATTGTTGGCATATTTTTCACCCATACTCGTTTATTTATTTTTCGCTTTTATTAAAACCATTGTTGTGTAATTTTAAGCGGAAAAAGCCACAGTTTTTTCTTTACTCAACAAATAAAAGCAATTTTTTCCCCTTTACTCGCCTGCTTCTGCAACCGCTCTTTCTCTATCGTCAAAAATCCAATATTGTTGCTTACAGCATAGTGCCATCGTCGCCGCATTGTGATAAGAATAAAATGTGACAACAACAAACATTGCAATAACAATTACAATTGCAATTACACATGACAAGCAATATAATAATATGTAATGGTGACAGCGGCAGACTTGCAACGTACAACTGGCAATTGGCAACTGGCAATCGGCCATTTGGTTAGTTGGTTGTTACTCGTACTTTCAGATATTTGTTGCAAAGTCAACTGACCCAATTTCATGGAAATGTCAGGCTTTAAGCGTAAAACAAAAATTTAATAGCTTGCCGTTTGCTTGCGATGTTGGCATTAAGTTTATACTTTTATGCATATAGGGCGGTACATTGTGAGATAGGATTGTAAGTAAATACATATGCATTATATGAACAAAGACATTTACACAAAGATTGAAGTATAATGCAAATACGCATTGGTAAATAACACAGTGAAAAAACATGCAAATAATTCTTAAGTAAAGTGGTCTCCCATTAATTTCGTTCGTCCACAATGGGCTATAATTAATAAGTACTAGAACTTTATGGGTATAGTTGGAACTGGTGAGTCTTTAAGTTAGTGTTCATGTCTGATCTTACCCGTTCTTTAAATAATTTAGGCCCGGCTTTTCAGAAGTTGGTTCAGTTAAGCTTAAACTAAGTTTGCTTTAATTCTAGTCAAATTTAAACTCCAGTTAAACTACTGAGCAGTTTTTCAGTCACATTTCAAGACCGCCTTTGGGATAGGCTTTTTTGTACGGCAATATTGGTTTTTTATTATCTAGATAATTTATAGAAACGACAACAGCTGGATGTTTTTATCTTTATTTTATTTTATGTTTTTAAATTTTTTGTAAACCAGATAGTTCTCGAGTTGATATCCAACTTCATTCTCCAATCACTATCCAACCTTTGAGAAATTTTGTAAAATTAAGAGTTTTCGAGTTAGTCTTCAACGTCGTTAATATTTTAAAATTATTATCCTAATTTCGAGAGATTTTGAGAAATATACAGTTCTCAAATGAATATACAATACATTTCACCAGTTAATATCCTACTTGCATATCGAGTTGAGGTGGAGTTGAAAAAATCTCCAAGGTGGTAGCACCAAAACCAACAGCCGTTTATTGTGAGAAATAAACATCTTGTTCATAGCAGTAATGAAGCGTTATTAATCAAAAACAAGTAAGGACGGGACTGTCTTCGGCTGTGCCGAAGAATTCATACCTTTCATGAATGGGGCTGAACAATAACCTTATCCCGTTCGTAATCTCCAAATAACCGGATGTATAAGACAAGAAATATATAGTGAACAGATGTACATGCTTAAACGATTTTTAAGATAAATATAAAATAAAAAATGGCAAAAAACCCCCTTATATGGACGATCGATTGTATGGGATAGATATTATATATAGCTCCAATCGATATGATTTTTACAGGAAATCTTCTATGATATATTAGAATAAATATCACCAAGTTTCAAGTTTTTATATTGGAAACTAAGGGAGAAATGGCCAAAAATCTTTCTATCTGAACGATCGGTTGTATGGGATAGGTATATACTATATACATATAGCTACGATCAAAGTGATTTTTTCAAGAAATCTTCTATGATATATTAGAATAAATATCACCAAGTTTAACGTTCTTATATTGGAAATTAAGGGAGAAATGACTAAAAATCTTTCTATCTGAACGATCGGTTGTATGGGATATATACTATATATATCTTCTATGATATATTAAAATAAATATCACCGACTTTCACGTTTATACTTTCTAAATAAGGGGAGAAATGGCCAAAAATCTTTCTATCTGAACGATCGGTTGTATGGGATACGTATATAATATATACATATAGCCGATCAAAGCGATTTTTTCAGGATATGTTCTATGATATATTAGAATATATATCACCAAGTTTCACGTTTGTACTTTCTAAATTGCGGCAGGAATGACCAAAATCGTCTCATCTAAACGATCGGTTGTATGGGAGATATATGTTATAGTGGTCCGATCCTACCGGATCCGACAAATGTCTAATATAATACAAAAATACATCCTTGTGCCAAATTTCATTGAGATATCTCAAAATGTGAGGGACTAGTTAGCGTTCAAACAGACAGACGGACGGACAGACGGACATCTCTATATCAACTCAGTTCGTCGCCCTGATCAATTCGGTATACTTAATGGTGAGTCTATCTTCTATATTTCAACGTTACAAACATCGGACCAAAGTTAATATACCATTTCATGTTCATGAAAGGTATAATAAATTATAAAGGCGGCCGCCGTGGTGTGATGGTAGCGTGCTCCGCCTACCACACCGAAGATCCTTGGTTCACGCCCCGGGCAAAGCATCATAAAAATTGTAGAAACAAGGTTTTTCAATTAGTAGAACATTTTTCCAAGCGGCATCGCCCCTCGGCAGTGTTTGTCAAGCACTCCGAGTGTATTTCTGACATGAAAAGGTCTCAGTTAAAACTTATCTGCTTTGCAGATGCCGTTCGAAGTCGGCATAAAAGAAGTAGGTCCCGTCCCGCCAATTTGTAGGAAAAATTTAAAGGATCACAAGGCAAATTGGAAGAGAATTATATATGTTTATTTTATTTTTGTGAAAATAATGTAATATGGAATCTTACATTTGAGTCCAGTTAGAGAACCAAAAGTTGTTAATTAAATTTTTTCAACTTGATAGAATTTTTTGTTTTGTAAAAAATTCCCTCTTTTGCTGAGTCCGCTATTATTCCCAACTTGGGCCACTGTTTCGAAACAACTCTTGAGATTTTAGAAGTATGCCTAGTTATCAACTTTACTTAATTGGCGCTTAACCGTTTAAACGGTTATGGCCGTCCAACAAGGCGCGCCAGTCGCTCCTTCTCTCTGCTAACCGGCGCCAATTGGTCACACCAAGGGAGTTTAAATCGTTTTCCACCTAGTCCTTCCTACGGATCAACATGAGCTCTAATGGTGCGCAAGCCCAAATGCTTGTTGGGTATAGTCGACGCCATTTCGAACGAACACAAATAACTGATAAGTTAACTAGAGTTTAACCCTGCCAGATCGGCCTCTTTAGCTTAGCTTATACTGCAGTTAAAGTAGACTGAAAAACTGCGTAATGAGTTTAAGCGTAGCTTAACTGACAAGCTTAGTTGAACTTGCATTGAAAAACCGGGCCTAAGTAAAACAAAGCGATTAGTTCACCTCATATAAAGTGATCACTCTGCCATAAGTGGCATACCACACTGCAAAACATACCGGACTCAGCCTAGACCAAAAACATTTTTTGTATGGAATAAATGTGTATGCCGCAATATGTTTATGCTTATGCTATACATATGAATATATATATACATATTACATGACTACATACCTATATAAACATATACAAAGGCTTTTGTAATATTTATTTGAAAACATTGAAATATCATATAGCATTTGCAATTCTATAGAAGTAATTACTTGCAATTGCATACTAATTTATTTGTATTTATGTTTTTGCTCATAATAAATATTGATAATTTCTCTGAACTGCTGGAAATGAGTATTAGTATAAATCTACCGATATGACATGTCACTTCTTGGGCATTAAATCCAAAGGGAAGACAAATTCAAGACTAGATGAAGTAGAAGGTTTAGATTAACTAGAAAGTTTAACATGATCAAAAGAAATAAGTTGCCGTTTGGGCACTTGCTGCAGCTTGAAAGCCACTAGTGAATCCATTAATATGGGGATGGATGAAGCAAGCGCTAACAGAGGCCAGCGCATTATGCTTTTTTTCAGGACAGATCTTAAAATGGTGATATCGGGCGTTATGTTCTATCTGTCCCCATTTCTTCAATGGGTTCGTTTTTGATGTTGCAAAATTTTCAATCACCCAACTGTTCGGCAAAGTCTTCTTTGACGCTCGTTAAGCCACCAAGTACCTTTTCTTTCTTATTTTCGTTCTCCTACCCGTCTTCCCTTCTTCTTTTCTGTTTAATTCGCTTACATTTTGCTTTATTTTTACCTTTTTCTATACCCTTTCCTTTTTTTAGTCCGTTCCGCTCTCTCACCCTTTCTCACCCTTTCTCTTTTCCTTTCCTTTTCCAATGTTACTCTCCATTAGCCTCTCACTTTCCCTTTTCCTTTATCTTTCTCTAACCCCTTCCTTTTTTCGCTTTCTATCTCCTTTCTATATTAACTTTCGCTTTCCCTTTTATTCCCTTGTTACCTTTTCCTTTTCTTGTCCCTTCCCCTTTCTCTTTCTTTCGCTTTATCTCTCCTGTTCCATTCCTTTTTCCAATTCACATTTTCAGCTTTTCCTTTTTGTTTCAATTTCCGTTTCCCTTACTCTTTCCCTTTCCCTTTTCTTCCGCTTTCAATTATCTTCCGCTTTCTTTTCTCTTTTCTATTCTCATTTTCATATCCGTAACCCTCTCCCGTTCCCATTCCTTCTCAATTTCCCTTTCATTTTTGATATCCCTTTTATTTTTTCTTACCCTATTCTTTCCTATTTCCCTTCCCTTCTGCTTTCTTTCCCTTTTCCTATTTCATTTTCATTTCCCTTACTCTTTCTTGTTCCAATTCCTTCTCGATTTGCCTTTCCTTTTTTTATCTCCCCCTTCTTTTTTCATACCCTTTTCATTTAAAAAAATTAAAATATAAATGCAAGGAGCGACTTCGGTTTTTCTCAATCTCTTAATCTTCCTTTGTTGCTGCTGTTGTAGCTATAAAAATACTCTCAGAAGATTTTGGGGAGTTTTATCGATGTTGATGGTCCTTTGTCGATTATAGATCCGGTCCGTTCCGGCAACAAGCATAAGTTATTTGCCTGGTAACGAGTGAATATGCCCACATTGCAGCTTCTGTACTATTTTTGTAGGGCAGCTACTGTAAGTCAAAAATACATACACATACACAAGCTGCTGCCACATTTACTTGGTCTGTATCAAAAATAAAATATGTACAAATATTAAGTTATTTACAATATATTGCATCATTGTAAGCAACGCATTTGTTGTTTGTTATTATTGTTGTATTTAACACAACATACATAACAACAGTTGTTGCCAACTCAACCAGTCATCCAACCAACCAACCAACCAACCAAGCATACAACCATACATTTGGTGTCCTGCACAAGCGATATTAATCGAATTATTGATGTTGTCACATTGCTGTGTTTATGTCAATAGCCTTGCCAAGTTACAGCAGCAAAAGCATAGCACACAGCACGGTAGCAACAACAACATGTTGCACATTGTTATATTAACAGGAGCTTACATTACTTTCAAGGCTTTTACTGCTGTTTTTAGCCCCATAACCACATTCTGATCCTATAGTCGCTGCTCAAGTTTTTGTATATTGTTGTTGATTTAGCTATTCAATTTGACTTCTTGTCGATATACTTTTGTCGGTTCAAATTTAATATAATACCATTTTGTTTAAATGGTTATTGTTTTTCGACTCCTATGTGTATGTCTGTGCGTGTTATTGACGGCAAATGAATTTATATAAGCACACATATCTATCTTGCAATATGTTGTGCAACGAGGCCAGTCGTAAATATCTTTGTGATGCAATAAAACTGGGTTGCAAAAATTTATTTTGTATCAATAGTTAGATTAGTGAAGATGAATATTGATGTATAATATAAAAATAAGTCTCTGAACTGCGTTGTAAACGTGAATATCGAGAACGGTTCGACCGATTTCGCTAATTCTTTCTTTATAATATGCTTTGAGGTACAAGGATTGTTTTTACGGAAAGACAATTTTTTTCAAAGAAGTGGACCAGAGACCGACCCATTCGAAAGAATTCTATTCACAGTTCGATTTGCTTGAAATTTAGTATATAGGTAGACTTTTGCCTAGACTAGTATTTACGAAACTTTTTTCCGGAAAGTGGAGCGGGGATTCGTTCAATTTGCCTGGAATTTCGTAAATAACCCTAGATTCGTATTCACACCACCTTTTTTCCGAGAAATGGGCTAGGGACCGATCTATTTAAACAAGTTCTGTTCATAGTTCGAGTTGCCTTAAATTTGGTATTTAGGAAGGCTTTTGCCTATATTAGAAATTACGATTCTTTTTTTTTCGGGATGTGGACTATGGACCGATCTATTCAAACAAATTCTATTAATCGTTTGATTTGCCCAATATTTGGAATATTGGTAGACCTTTTCCTATATTAGTATCTAAGAAACCGTTTTTTCCAGGAAATGGACCGGGATCGAGTTGGATTGGGACTGAAAATAGAACTGGGGGGTGAGGTAAGATGTAAAAAAGTCTTAACAGATATGCAGATAGACCAAGGCTAGGGAAGAACAACGTCTGCGGGGTCTGCTAGTAATATATAAACACAAGGAAGCTAGACGTCAAAAGGCTGTAATCGCAACATACTCACAATGATTTTGCAACTCGACACTCACACCTGCACAAGCCAGCCCGATGGAATGCAGGAGCAGTGAGAGTATATCTCTAAACTACTTAGTACCAACGCCGAGGAAAGTACTGGTTACAAGCGACCACGGAAAAACAACTGGTACGATGAAGAGTGCCGCGTTACGACTGTGAGATGACATGCTGACCACAGGGCTACGTTAAAAGCGAGCACCACAAGAATAGTTTGTGGACGCTACAGCGAGTTGAAAAGCGAAGCGATACGACCTTACAGGAGCAAAAAAGTACCAACAAAAAGGCATGAGATTATTGAAGGGGAAACTTCTCTGCGATGTTCCGCCCAGGGATTATGAACCCGAACCCACAATCGACCATGCTGGAATTATTGTTTCTCCACCCGATTATGACGAAGTAATAATTTCAATTGCCAGATTAAAGAATAATAAGGCTGAAAGGAGTTGGTAAAGCACATGCAACAACTTTTATGCAAAACATGATCGAACGAATGCATGCCTGATGATTGGAATCTTAGAGTTATTTGTCTAGTTCACAAGAAGTGAGATTTTGCAAAGTGCGCCAACTGTCACGGAATCACCCTTCTTAGTAGCGTATAAAAGACCCAGTCGAGCGTATTGTGTGAAAGATTGAACTCACTGTGAATCGGATTATTGGAACTTATCAGTGCGGTTTTAGATTCGGCAGCTTAGCCGTCAACCATGTTTTCTCTATCTTGGAAAAGAACTACGAAAAAAGAACTGACACACATCACCTCTGCGTAGATTTTAAAGCCGCCTTTGACAACACAAAAAGCGATTTAAAAGACAGCGGCTATATTGGCTTGGTTATGTTATGCGAATAATAGATGATGTTCCAGCTCAGAAATTATTTTTATCGGAACCCACCTACAGAAGCAGAAAAGAGGGCACCCCCACTTGTTTGGAAGGACCAGGTAACAAACGATAAAGCGACAGCTGTACTTTGTTGGACGGTCTTATCTGTTTAAATGGTTAAGGGTCAATTATATTTACATAGCATAGCAGGGCACAGCAACATTGCTCTCACAAACAATATCTGTTCAATGGGATTTGCGTGTACTTGATTAGACTACGCAGTGCATTGCATTGCATGGAAGTCTGTTGAATTTTGATTTCCATATATGCGCTATTCGCGCGACTCTCTCACTATTCGTGCTGTTAACATTGTTATTGCAAAGAGTGGAAAAATGAGCATCACTTTCAGAGTAAAACATATTGTTTGCTTGCGTTTGTGTATATTTTACATACCACCTTTATTTGTGTGTGTGTTTTCCCTTGTCAGTGATAGTCTATGTACGCTACGTAAAGTATAATCAGCTTTTTGTTTCACATGCAATGCACATGTATGCAATGTACTGCTATGTAGGTATAACTGACCCTTTAAGCTAAGTGATTAAAAAAGTAAGTCTCACGAAGCCCTGAATAACTTTCTAGGACATAAATTTATTTACTGCCTTAAGTCCTGGCAACTTTGACACACCTCGCGAGCGCAGGACAAGAACACAGAGCGTACTCGAACATTTCATCATGCAGTATGCACTTCTGCTGTTACTGACAAGGCCAGCCTAACAGCATGTAACGCCAGAAGGCAGTGTACAGTCAATACACCCATCGTTAGCCTTAATTAAGCAACTTTGTAGGATTTGCGAATAATATTAGAAATTTTGCAGCCCCGCGCTTCTGTCCACGCCTTTCCTGCTTGATGGATCACATGCAACTCCTGTCAATTTCTGATTTGTCCTAAACGGATTGGGACGCCCACAATCCATAAATCCACGGTGCTCGGACATGTTTCTGAATTACACTTACACATCAGCTAGCTGTTCGTGAGATGAGTTTTGTACTCAAAATTTCTCGCATTCATACTGGTGTAAAGGCGGAAGCCTCTATCCATTCAGCCCTGCTACACGCTTTGTAATTTGTCTCAATGTGTTGCTTCCTTTTTGATATTGCTTACACTATATGTTTTTAATCCAAATTGATGGCAATATTTTTAGGCTCGTTCAACAGAGCTCGTCTTCTATATGTTTTAAATTCAAATTGACGGGAATATTTTTAGGTACGTTCAACAGAGCTTGTTACACATAATTTGATTTTCTCTAATATATGTATGTAACAGAAAAATTATTTTATTCAATAAGCAAAATCAATTGAAGAATTAAATAATATTTCAAATTTAACAACAGCACATCGTTACACTTCTTTAAATTATTATCAAATATCCACTAATTTCTTAACCTTAGCACCCAGTTAACAAATGCAGTTATCTGATTATTCGATTAAGCTATCAAAAAAAAAAAAAAAAGGAGAGACGTAAATAAAATAAAATATGAGAATCCCAATCGCATAAAATTCCGCATGAAGTAATTTGCATAATTTGCTAAGCCACAGAACAACTAAATAGATCCATTAATGTAAAACTTAAGCTTAAAAGAATTATAAAAGATTAAAAGAACACAAAAAGCAAAACATATATGCCAACCATGCAGAAAGCGTGAAAAAAGAGCGTGCGCAAAATGCCTTGCAATGGAATGGCGAGAGTAGACCGGTTAATCAGCAAGCAAAATAAAGCAATCAAATACAAATCCAGGAATTCAATTCAAATCCAATTCAAAACCGGCAACAACTCAAGCAACCACATATCTAAGTTGTTGGCAAGCAAACCATGAATTGAGCGCAACAAAGCCTAAGAAACCTACGTAATAGCGTATAAGTGGACATTCGCACGACGACGCTGCCTTTTTCTGGAATAAGACAAAAAAGAACAAAAAGTCAGCAAATTGAAGCAATTGAAATTGGACGGAAGTGCGGTGATGCAGCAGCAGAAGGCCATCAAGTCATCGCACCATTGAGTAAGTCAGCAAGTCAAAAACGAATCATTGAGGCGACTATCGGAACTGGCGATGGTAATTGCAGGTTATGCGCTTAAACATTTTATACCGCGCGGCGATATTGATCGGCAGCATAGTCGTGATAAATTCTGCTGCTGCAGTCTGTCGTAAAGAAAAGAATGCAAGCGGTGTGGCAGGCAAGGAGCCAAGCTCTCAGCCACGTCAAAAACAATCTAGTAGCTAAAATAGCATACTAATGTTGGCCGCTGCCGTGATTTTTGAGGAACAACGTGATCTATGATTGTGACCTTTCAGCCACAGCGGGTTTTATTCATCAATGTGATTTAATCAGAACAAATAGCACGACAATAGAAGTCGATTAATTATTTTTGCCTGCTGATTTTGTGCGAGTAGGTAGCATTAGATTTCGCAGTAAAACTCTAAAGCAAAGTTTTTCGAAAATGGTCTCACCGCCAGCAGATGGAGGTAGATCTGGCCCATCAATAAAGACCCCACATAGACTGAATGTGTCCATAGTTTAAATAGAATTTGTTTGATTACCATTCAGGAAACCCCAACCAGACCAACGACAAACGTTATAAAATAACTCCGTCCTTTTGGAATATCTGGTAACACCTATCAATATCTGGTAACACTGCCGCCCTAGTAGCTGGAGCTTTAACCTGGCGAGCGCAGGACACGAACACGAAACGTGCTCAAACCTGTCGCACTGCATCTCGCACTTTCGACACCTGCTGTTAGTGACGAGGTCATATTTATAAGTATGTTACTCCTGAGGCAGCATCTAATAAGTATGCCTGTTGTGAACTTTAAGTCTTCTATCTTTACAGCTATAAGCAACTTCATGGGCTGCACCTAACTTTGTGAACTCATCGGCCTTTTCGTTACCTTTTATCCATTTAAAATAGGTAACCCTCATTGGATTTATAGTGCGGCCTGAGCGAAGTCTCTTCAATGCTTCTTTGATTGTCAGGACACTTCCTCATGAAGTACTGTTTGAGATTTTTATCTTGATTGATAGCTCAATAGCAGTATATATATTGACGCGACTGCGGTTACACAACTACAATTTTCACACTCCAGTGATCTGGCAGCCTTTAAGATCTATTTATTTCTAGATCTGTACAGTAAACAGCATGCCTGATACCTTCCATTAATTGAGAACCATCGATATATATGTGTAAAGTATGTTCTGCCATTTCCGCATACCTTCCCGTCCTGTTGTAGCTCTAAAGTCACTTTTGGGAAGCAAACTCTGTCACAGTGAGTCGCTCACGTTTATTCCTACCAAGCTCTCCTTGATATTGGCTGTGATCTTTCAGTAGCTGTGACAAAATCACAGGTGCACGAATATTTACCACCTCTATAGCATGTCAATGCTTTGCACAACACAACTCTTTGCAACACTCTTCCTGCCTACTCGTATCTTATTTTGCAGCGTTGCATCTACGCTAGTGCTGTTACTAACATGGGTTCTGCTATTGCTGCCGTTGTGATTCGTTTTGGTGCTACATAAGTGAAAGGCCACTTTGGTTAATGATTACTCTCGATAGTAATTCGTTATTTCTGGCTGGGTAATGAATGTTCAACAAAAAAAGACGACAGCGACGATTAAAGTGTCTCCACAGCCGTTTGAAATATGTTCGAGTACTGAGAGACATCCTATTTAGGGGTTACAAGATGCCATTTTAAGGTGCACAAGTGAGTTAGTGAGTGAGTCAGTATTCTGTTGTAATTTAGCATTGTAGTTGTCAGAATTGGTGGGTTAATAGCACAATCGCGCTCATGTGATGGAAAATATACTCGCAAGTTAGCGATATGATTGTGATTGCCCTTGCACGCTTTTTGTACAAAATTGGTAACCTGCCCATGGATGAATTTGCAAAAGAGAGACGGTATGTTTTTTGGCTTTTGTTAGAGAAAGCCCATTTTCTCTTCATAAGTAAGTGGCTCCTTTTGTGATGTGACCAACTTTAAACGCTCCATGGATCAATAGACGGTGGCGGGTTGCATGAGCTTTTAATTTATTTCATTGGATTCCTAAATCATACTAAAATTTACTTACTTGTCTTCAATGGCGCTTAACTGTCAAGGAAGACCAAAACAAGGTTTTCTTCTCTATCTATACCATCAAAAACCTACTTAAGAAGAAACGTCCAAAAGGGAGAGTGTCTGTCCTCTATACTTGAAATTGAAAGTGTCGGTCGCAAAGAAGTTTCTCTACGGTCTTGAAATGAAAAGCTATCGTGTAATCGCCTAGGCACATAACCTGAAAGATCATTTGCGGAGTTGTTTGTATATGGTGATTATAAAGGCAAAATCAGTTGGAGTTATGCAGGTCTGCCGTGAGGTACGAAATGTAGGTCGAACGTTCCATTAATGTTCTACCTCTCCAGCATGGGTCGCCGCATTGAAACTGAAAACTTAACATGTAGTCGTAAAACCACATTCACTGTTCTGAGCTCAACAAAAGAGATGTCGATTCTGTTTTGTGAATACCTTACTTTACTCAAGCTAGCTAAAGCTATACTCTCATTCCTTAACAGATGAGCTATGAGATAGCTGAGCAAGTTTTTGCAGATACTACGTCATATAGGACAGCAAAGTTCTTCAAATCTTTTCTTACTTACTTAATTGGAGCTTCACCGTTTCTTCTTGTGATAACTGACACCAATTGAATTTTAATAATTTTTCAATTGGTTCTTCAAGGGGAGTGAGGGCAGTGCGCTTACTCCGCTTTTACTAGAGGCTTCCAATGTAATACTTTTTTGAGCAGGCCATCATCTTTCATTCGCATAATGTGACCTAGCCAGCTTATCCGCTGTTCTTTAATTCGCTGTACTATATTGATGTCTGCATAAAGCTCGTATAGTTCATCATTTAAGTTCAGTACTCGCCATCGCTGAAGCGTCCCTCTAATCAGATATTGATAAAAAGCGCTAAAGCCAACTCATTTGGTAGACCAAACTTATTTTTGAGTACAAAATAGATATTCATGAATAAAAAAATCATTTTTGCTAAATTACAAAATTCGCCATACTTTTTGAACACATCTCGTAATCTACAGCAAACATCTATTGCATAGATATCTAGCTTAAAAGTGGTGATATAGCGTCCTCTCCTATTCCACCTCCCTTTTTTCTGTCGATTTTTGATCCATCCGGTGATCAGGCCTCCAACTTAGGGCCATCATATAGATTCTCTGTTTCCCAGAGAGTTCTGTTAACAAAATTTTGTGGGATTCAGAACTGTAGAATATCGAATTTTTTCTTCAAATACTTCCGCTCTTCAGCTCACAAATATTTTGAAATCTTAGTGCAGCAAGTGCTGATTCTTTCTCTTTTATAATATTGAGCTTCTCCCAATAAAACACTAAGTGCATCAGTAGAACGCACCCGGCGCAGCAATGGTAGAAATGTTTGCATATATAAAACAGGAAGGGCATATACTCAAACAGTCATATCAAATATGTTTCCCTCGACCTTGAAGCTGGGGTAACCATTATAGCCTAGCTTGCCCTACCTTACCTAAGCTATCCATAGGCTTCATGTTTTTCTGCTCAAAAATGTTCCCGCAATACCATCCCATTGTTCTTAGCACCATGCCCAATAAATTTACCGTAAATTTCAACTACTCAACACTGTCAATATATTTTGAGGGCAATTATTATTTTTGGAATTTTTTTTTATATCGCCAATTTTTTTTTTTTTTTTTTTCAAGATTTTTTTTTCACGCGCGCTCCCGAAGATTTGTGTCGAATTGGAGTCACGACCTATTGAATTTTTTGGCAGCAACAATTTGCCGCCACTTTAAAAGCATTTCTAATCCCTTCTTAATGCACATCTAAAAGGCCTTTTAATGTGATTTAATAAGCGGCTGCAGCAACAGCAACAATCGACATGGTCCTTAACGTTTTTTTTTTTTCAACAAATAAAATTGATTGCTTTAACGAGGATGAGAAGCGCTTGATATTCATATGCACAAATGCAAAAACTTGTGAATGGTTTGAAGGAATAGAGTTGGTGCCTGAACACTTAGGTAGTTATATTGAGGTTCAATGCTAAATCAGCATTTGAATTTAAGCATCATTTATTTAAATTTAACAGTTAACTGAATTATATGGCTAAGTGGAAAAAAAAATTGGTTATATACTGTTGTTGTTGCTGTTGCTGTTCTTTTTTTGGAAGTCTCTTTACTGCATATTAGCTTTGCAAAAAGTAGAATTCGTGAGCTTGGAAAATTTTGTGCATGCACTTGCCGGTTACAACAAATAGTTTTAGGTACATTTTATGCCACGCTAAATTGGCGACTCGTTAGTAATGCAAGCAATAAATTTAATAAAGGAAACTGTTTGCTTAAATAAAACTAAATTGATGCCAATGAATATATTGTTGCGAATTTCTAGAATTCTCGATATATGTTGCCCTCTATTATCGTTCGAAGCACTGTACCGTCCAATAAATACGTTCATATATTCTGTATACAAAATTATCTTTACTAACAGCACTACTATGGTAGTGCATCTGCACAATATAATGTATACGCGTACTTCACTTAAAACGATTTAATATCAAACTGACTGGCCATCACGTGGGCTGCACCGCTTTTGTACTCCCAGTTACTTCGCTACCTATTTCTCCCGGGGTACAGACTTTTCGCGAACAGCTTTCTCGATAAGTTGGTAATTTTCTTCTCTCCATTGCTTTATCTCATATGCGCTGCAGTCTGCTAAATATATATGTGGTAAGTGTCATCTTCGCTCTTTTTTATTGTGTATATGTGTGATTAATTTCGTCTGCGCTCTTTGATGCCGTGTACATATGTGTGTAGTGTCGTCTACCCGCTTAGCTGTATATTGTAGGCCCTATTTTCGTTGAAACAAAACAGCTGATATATTGGGATGATTTTCCTAATTTTGGTATTATATTAACATAGGGGTATTTCATTGTAGTTATTTTTGATAAAAACATGATTTATGATACAAGTCGGTTGTAATTTGTTACTTAAGAAGCCTCGGTGACGGTGATGTATTTTCTCTGGAAAATGGACCGAGCTGTTCGGAAAAAAAATGTGTTAAGACGATATCTGGTTTTGCCTAAATTAATATTGAGAATACTTGGGAAAGAAGTCAAATTATTTGAAAAAAAAGGAAAGACGGAACTTTATTCGGCTGGCTGTGCCTAAGACCTCATACCTTTCATGAATAGAGCAGTTCAATAATCTTATGAAATTTAAAAAAAATTTAAAAATCTGAAAAACCAGTTTTATAGGATATACTATACAGTTTAATTGACCAATTTTGAGGTTTTCAGACAGTTATATTAGCTTTGTAGTTATGTAAGCACTTGCAGCGAAAGAAACGAAGCTAACAAAATCAACAAATCAGATTACTTGTTCTTGAGTTAAAAGCTATTCAGTTAATTGATCCCATTATGGTGTATTCAACGGATTTTTTTGTCAAGAGGACAAACTAGTATGGTCATTTCAACAGAAGAAAAAATTTTCGTCTCAGGTTAACAATATTCTATAAAAATTACAGATTTTAATTCATACTAACAGATTTTCTGTTAATAGAGAAATCTTTGTTATATCAACGCCCACTATTATATTTTGGCTGTTTTCATTGATATTTTTAGGATCAAATTAATAATTGTTAGTTAAACCTAGCCTGCCACCGCAGTGAGATGGTAGCGTGCTACGTCAACCATTCCGAAAATAGTGGGATCAAATCCTGGAAAAACCTACATCAAAACTTTACGAAAAACATTTTTTATTTGTATTTTTTAACAGAGCTGTGGCGTACATTTGATGAATCTTTTTTTGTTGATATGACTGTCAAAACGGTATATTCAGTATCAACAATTCGTGCGATGTTGATTCAACAGCTTTTTGCGTTGGATAAAAATTTTCAGAAATTTCGCTTGAATTGACCCGTAATTCGGTTAGCTATAATATTGTTTTTCATTCAGTGTTTTAAAATTTCAAGCCTTTACCTGTTCAGGCCAGAAAGCAGTGACTAAAATCCTCTTATCTGAACAATTGGTTGTATGGGAGATATATGCAATAGCGTTCCGCTCCATTTGGTTCGGACAAAGCTCACAAATTGGGGGTCTAGTTTGTGTTCAAACAGACGGATAGACAGACAGAATTACATGGCTAAATCACAAACAGCTCGTCCACCTGATCAGTTCGGGATACTATTGGTGGGCCTATCACTTATCTTTTAAGGATTTACAATTTTCAATTTCGGACCAAACTTAATATTTATACATACCATCTTTTTTCGGGTATAATGAACAAGACTGACTTTTTTATTAAGATATATTTGCTATTATTTCAACTACCAACGTATCCAGTATTTTGCGTTATCATTAACAATAATTGTTGTTGTTTTTATTTTCGGCCTTTCAAAAACGGCCTTTAACAATAATTTGTAATGTCTTAATGGTTATATCATAACAAATTTTTTATGCTTAGAGAAAAGGCACACATACAATCAGCGTATACTTCTTATTAGCACAATTGTGTTGCCAGCAACATGATGCCGCAACACACACCCTCAAACGCATTTGCTGAGAATTGCCAATTGATAAAGTTTTAGTTTTTTTTTTTAATTTCGTTATTTTGCTATGCATAAGCTGCACAAAGCGAAGCGAATGTAAAATAAGCGCTATATTAACCTGGAACTGCCTGTCAGCAACTTCATCAACAATTCATATTTTCAATGCTCCTTTATTAAACAACATTTTTTTCTAATTAATATGCATGTGTATGCACGAACATACACAAAAAATGCACCCGAAACGCCGCTTATGAATATGAATATAATTTTTATTTTTATGAATATTTTCTTGCCACTGAATTTTCCGCTTTTCACGAGTGCACTTGTATTATGCAAAACTTTAGTTAAGTTATTCTCGTAAAATTTTCATAAATTGAAAATTTACATATTCTGTCGCTAAGTTTTACAAGCATTAAGCCAATGTTCCGATTTGAGAAACTTGTTTGAGTGCCTTCTGTTGTTGACGCTTTGTGTCGTTGATAGCATCAAGTTGCTTTATACTTTGGCTCTGTTTTAAAGAAAGGAAACTTCTACATATAAGAGTTTCCTAATTTTAATAATTTTTGTTTTTTGTTTTTGTTTTCTTACTTCCTGCTGATAAATATTGTTGAAAACCACTTAATTTTGTATTATTTATTACTACATTGTTAGATAATAAATTTAAATATGCGCTAATAAAAATTAAAAGAGTTACTGGAGGTGCTGAAACTCCAATGAAGTTATGAGTACTTGTTGGAATAAATGTTGCAGGGAAGTAATATTGAAAAGGGTTCACTTATGAGTCTTGAACTAAAGCATTCTTTGCAGATAAAGAAATTCACTGAAGGGAAGTCAGGGGCTAGTGATAAAAATCTCTGGTTCAGAACTAGACCTAAAGTACCAAACAATTTCGATAGTAATTAGAATTTCTTCAGTTCAAACATCGTTCGTTTGGGTTTTGATTTATTCATTTCTTTTGGTCTAAAAAGTACAAACTTTTTTCGAACTAACTGTTTAAAAATAGAAAATTGTTGAAGCTCAAGATGATATTGTGGCAAGCTGAGGAATGACTAATCAGTTTAATTTAAACACGCTTTTGTGAAGTACGTGATAGTGAAGTATAATTGTACTAATTCCAAAGTAGTCTAAATAAAGACCATTTTGCAATACTAAATATTGGAGTTATTTATTCGACATTTCAGCGATTCGAACGTTAGCAAAATCTGCATAATTATCAGAAATCATAAGAATTCATTACAATATGAACTAATGTTAAAGTTAAGTACGCTAACAAATCGATTTGCTAAGTGTATAGCTCTGGCAATTGGTTCATTCATGGCATAATTAGTTCTATGATTTACCTCAATAAGTAGCCTATTTTTTCGCAGTTTGCGTACTGCAAAATAATATTTGAATTATATAGTTACCAGCAATTGATGTTACAGTTAATTACGTTGTAAGCACACATAAGTAGGATGCATGTTTTTCCTTCACATAAGGCCTAGAGGCCGAGTAATATTCACCTGCTGTCGTATAATGGGAGACCATCAGGCCTATGTAGCATGCACAGAGTCATTTAAGTAAATCCGAAATTTTATATGCATTAACTTCGTAAAATGGATTTCATATTATGGAGCAATATTCCAATCAACTTTCTACCAAAGAGGTAAAAGATGCGCTAAGCATGATCGGATACCTAAAGTCTCCAGAATTATGTCTGATAAAACCAATAATTACAAACATTAATTACATTTCGAAACAATAAAGCCAAAGTGACGAGAGTATGAAAGTTTTGAGTCAAAAATGATACTTGAGATTTTGATCTCATTTGATCGATTTTAAGATTGGCATTAATATTATAACTGACGGAACATTTTTTTGTTTTTAAAAGAAGGATTTTTCTCTACACACCATACGGTGAAAAAAGCAAGATCAAAATTTAAAGTCTCACAGTCAGAAGTATCACCGACTTTTAAGAACAATTTGACGTCTGCAAGCATTAAACACCTCACGAAGTTGAAATAAAGAGGAAAATTATTAAAAAAAAATAGGATTAATAAGAACCCACAGTGACTTCCTTGTGGAATTCCCGACCAAGCGTCGATGGTCAAAGACGACCTAATACCTATAATTCACACAAATAGCTTCCTATTAGATAAGAAACGCAACTTCTCAGGGAAACAACTTTCTAAACTGTAAAGGCTATGAAAGGAAGAATAAAGAAGGAATATGTACATTACTACGGCCGACGATCACAACGTATGATGTCGCTTTGCATAGAGCTTATAAGGTTCATTCTAGCTTTAGAAGCTATAGTATGGTTGCGGGCCCTGCCAGGCAATGCAACATAAGAAAAAAACTAAACAAAATACCAGCAGCAGTCTGTGTTTTGGCAGTAGGAACACCTAGGTTTTGCCCAATGAAAGCGTTAAATGGTATCCTTAAACAGCTGCAAATGAACCTACACAATATGTCAACAGCGATATCCTTAAAAGGATCCCTGATATAAATACTACAACAAATGATCTTTCGAACACAATGAACTCTAAACATTTTTTTTGGTGAGGCTTACCACGAGAGTGACGACGTAACTTTATCGTTACAACAACAACAATGCTCATGGTTCCTAAATAGACCGCGGTGTTTATGTAGGAATCTTCTCGGCTTAGCTATCTCCATCCGCCTTCCAAACTCATCTAGAATATTCCAAATAGACCTTCTTAGAAACACAAGAGCCTGGTGTTTCCTGTTGGATAATGTGGTAAGAGGTTTTCCCTACATAATCTACTGCCGTCGAAGCGAAAATTTATCGACCATCACATTTATGTGGGTACTTGGTCACAGAAATATTGACGAAAATGAAAGAGCAGGTGCATCATCGGACATCACTGAGGTACTCACAGCTCATCGATCACCTACTTCAAAAAACATACATCAATTTTATGCGAACCACTTTACAAAAGTTATATTTCACATACATCCGTATGGCGTACAAGAGGATAGAAAGGGAAACCCATTTGACAACAGGTTTAGGTGCAGCACGCAACGGGATTGCAAAGAAATGGCTTCCCTTTCTTCTTCAAGTATTCAGTGAAAATCAAAACCAAACTTTTGGCAGTTTTGTCCTTTAAAAGGTTTAAATAAAAATAAGTACAGGGGACAGCAGTCTAAAAGATATTTGGTTCCAGGAAAAAGAGTGTCGTCAAACTGTTTCCTAGAGCGGTTTTTGGCCCCGGTCTACCGGTCAAGTAACATAGCAACCTTGAAACATTTGTGAACACATACTACGTTTTGTGATCAATCGAACATTACAAGCGCGATTGAGCACCTTCACCTTCACTTGCGCTCAATAAGCAATTAATCCGTTGCATTTGCCAGTTGCAATATGAATCAGACAAGAAAAGCGTAACGCCGGCAAGCGAGCAATCGATGCAAATTAGCCACAAAGAATCCTGCTGTAGAAAAAGTACAACAAAAAAAATTATCATAAAAGAAAACAAGCTAAAACGATACGATTATATTATCTTGTAATTGTTTTTGTTGTTGTTGTGCCTGTTGCACCTAATTTATCTGCGGCAATGTGTGAAATAACTGCGGCTGTTTGGTTACCTTTGAGTGCATCTGAGCACAAACATACATGGCTATGTATCAAAGCTAAGTAGCAAAAGACCTTACCGCACATGAACGGAGGAACGAGCAACTTATTTATGGAAGACACACTGAGCAAAGAGGCGCTGGCAAAAAAGTTGAGCAACAAAAAGTTACTGAATGCGAGAATAAAAGTCAATGTATAAAAACAACAATAAACCATTTACCAGTATACAAACGCGACTTAAAAGTACGCTGCAGGTTGTTTTTAATTTTTGTTTTCTATTTTATTGTTGCACTTCTTCTTTGCCAAGAAAATTGCCACACAAGGTGAGTTGCTCAGTTTTACCTTGCAACAGCGTGGACTAAGAAAGTCTTCCTGTTGCAGCTGATGTATCATTGTATTTTAGGGTGCACTCGCACCAAGTAGGTGCAATCTTAAAAGCTTCAGAAAGCGCTGGAGGGAATTCTTACAATTAAAAAAAAAATGTTTTCTTAAAGTCCCACACTTTTAGATATCTGAAATCAATGTGCAGAATATTTATATCCAATTTTGTTTCTAAAATTTCTGAAAGTACTATTTTAATGTTAAATACATTCATATTAAATAGAAGAATGAAAAACCCTCAGCATAGTTTTTAATTCTATCGAACTTTCCTTTAATTTTAATATTAAAAGCAATTCTTCTCTCCATCATCTTCCGCATTTCACATAAATCGATAATTCAAATAGGTATTGAGGCGAATACTGGCACTATCGATACGTCACTATCCCGCTGGTAATAAATGCTGGACAACAAAAACAGCAACGCAAGCAGATGAAAAAAAACACTCACTTTTACAAATAGAGAGTAAATGATAATATGAGATGTAGAGATGTACACAGCAATAAAGAGTGCATATTACTCAGACATATACACACAAATACATAGAAGACAACTTTCAATATGAGATACATAAACGAGCAAACAGCCTTCTCGATTAGATTCTTATTTATCTAATTGAGAAGGCTGTTCCAAGAAAGTCTATAACCTGGGAGAGATAGGCGAATGAGACAGCTGAGAATATAAAGGCAGCGCATGCTAAGAAAGAGTCAATCGGTTTGATTTAATCAGGCTCTATAAGAAGTACGCGAATACATTGAATTGTGAAGATTTACTACCAATGCAGTATTGTTAATAGAGAGAAATTTGTACTAAGGATATTTGCGCTTATTTTTATCAGTTTAGAGAATTGAGCGATAATAGGAGGCGCAGAATTATCGATGGTTTCTTAAAATTCATAAAAGTAAGTAAAACAGTAAGAATATTAATGAACCTAACATTCTCCCCCACTAAGAACAACTGTTCTCAAACACTTTAGCTGTGCTAGTGGACGTCATGGGATAAAGGTCGCTTCAGCATTTAGTAAAAATGTAACCAACCTTCCCAGTACATCTCCCCCAGGGTGCGTTTGATGTACTATAGCTAATAGCCAGTACCGTGGTGCACTTCGCTCATTTTGCAGCAAAACTATCACCAACTACCAACTGGTTTCGATTAGTATGAGTCCATCTGGAACGCGTCTGTAGCTTAAGAATATATTCGCTTCTGCTTAAGTCGTTCAACTAATTTGAAGCGGCTTTAAATAATTTGCTCTTAAACTAGAAATGTGCGGCAGCTATTTTAAGGTTGGACACAATAATGTTTGGCTGATTTCAAATCAGCTTCCCTCAAACCTCCTGTGAGTCGGCAGGAATAAAGTGTCGAGTAGTAGCTCGCGGAGATGACATCTTAAGTCCCTGAGAGGCGAGGCCTCTTCAATCAAATGCCTGTTGAGATGCCCAGTTTTCTGGGTATTCAGCAGAAACTGTTTGCTCAGCACTTCATTTTCCTCCCTTAGGGGGGTAACTCTCGTATCACTGTGTAAGAGGTGATCAAAGGACATAAGAAGACAGTCCGTAACATTGCTGAGAGCGGTGTTTTGACAGGCCTGTAGTTTCTTACAGTAAGTAACCCTTAAGCTCACCATATCAGGGACGCGTATCATGCAAGCGGCCATTCAATTGATTTGTAAGTGGTAATGAGCGTCCCTTTATCTTTACCTTAAGTACTGCCAGCAAGAGGTTTGAAGATTTTATTTTGGCTCTGGATTTTAGATAAAATTTGATGATTCATAGTCGCCAAAATGTAGATCCTGATCGAACGTCACACCCATCATTTTCGATTGTAGACAATCGGTAGCATAACACCATCGACGTGAATGTCCAATATGGTAAACAAAACAAATGTCAACCTAAAAAGTCTAGTTCGCTGTATTTAAATGGTCTGGTAGGTTGAAGCAGCTGGAAAATAACCCACCTTTAGTTTGTGAATTTTGGTAATATATTTTAAGCCCATGCGGAAGTGTATAAGTAAAAATTTCTCTAGATTCGGGCTGATAAAATCCCAAAGTCACCGCATAACATATGCCAACATTAGCTGCCCTATGTCATGGGTAATGTTGGTCTGCAATAGTCGGACTTAGACTCAAGCATTGTCGTCGAGAAATAGAGCGAGTTGTTGCAGGCGATCATTATGCTTAACATGCTCCTCTCTGACAAAGACTAAATTTCATTTGCTGAGTCTACTCCTTGGACTACTTAACGGATGGTGATCAATGCTCGCTTTAACTTGTACAATTCTAAAAACCCTGTTTCGTGGCTTACACTCTCTCTCACAGCTGACTGAACAGCATTATTAAACTACAAAATGTAACCTGTAATGCGGAGAAGCTTCGGAAGGATGGAGTATTTGGTAATCAAAGAAAAAAATGAAAATTTATCTGATGTGACCGCGTGTTGTGAAATTTGGCCAAGGCTAAGGTTCGTCAAGATCAATAGTTAAATTCAAATTTAATATAGGCCAGAGAGACGGAATTTCCAATTCCACCACAGAATATGTTAACAAAGTTTGAAAGGTGCTGGACCCCGTGCCAAACAGTCGACTGGATTTTCGCGAGTTGGTACGTGTTTTCATTGAGATGTGCTGAATAGCCGTTGAATTTCAGCAACCTTAGTATTAGCGGCATATATTGCCCACCGATTTGAATGACTCCGAATCCAACTAAGGATACGGCTTTGAGCGGGCAACCTTTGTTTTCGATTTATTCCTGTTAATGAAATAGCGTAAACTCTACACACTACTGCATATACAACAGCGCCGTGGGCTGCTATGGGGACTTCGCAAAACCTATGTAAATCAATCGTACTTTATTGTCTGCAGCCAATCAATCTAGAAATATTTATTTTTTTAGCTATTTTAATGAGTTACGATGCCGAACCCGTTTTAAATAAAAGTTTGGCTGTAGGAGGATCTTGCCAATCTAGTCCAACTTTTAAAATTTAACTATAGCTACGATAGTGGCAGGTGCCAACCAATTTAGTTGATCAAAGAGCTTGGTGTAAAAGCTATGCGAAAAGTTTGACTCTATATCCTTTCCGGCCGCGAGTTTCCTGTTAAGTGAAGTCTGGTTTGGATTATAATATCCGCCATCCGCTAGCATTCTCACTTGCTATGTGCGAGTATACCTTTATATCTACCTGAGTATTAGGTATATACCTGCATATGTGTATATGTGTGTGCGTGCCTCTTTGCAGATCTTCACTTCTTTAGTATTATCTTAACTTATAACAAGCGTGTGAAGCCACGATCAGTGGTGTCGGTCTTGTTAAGTGATTAATCAGTGCCACAAATAATTTGTGTATGCGTTTTTGCATTTACCCAACGGAAATCAACAAATTTATTTGATTAATTCAAGGTAATCCAGTGCAATTCGGGCTTAGCGGCTGTTCATTATGGTTAAGCGTACGAATAGTGGTCATTGAACGTGTCAGGTAATTGTGTGAGTGAACTGGTTTGGACGCTAAGTTGAGCGGAAAGGAAAATGATAAAAAAATATCTGCATTCACATAAATTCTTAATTATATTCGCACTTTTTGCGGCGACTGGAAGGCAATTTCGTGAAATATGTTACTTCGCTGTTTAAACTTGTTTCGGATGAAAATTTTTTTCCAAACCTACATATGGCAAGACGGCCATTTTAAATCGGCGACATACAAAAGGTTTGAAGCCCAGGGCAAACTCTTGTAAAAACGAAGTTTGCTTTGATTATGGAGCGAACGCTTCCCTGTGTTCTGAGCAATATAACACCCAGGGAAGATGATGAACCTCAGCCCGCAATCGATGATGATGATGGATTACCATGACGAAGTCAAGACAGCGATAACCATATTAAAAAACAAGTAAGGAAGGCTAAGTTCGTGTGTAACCGAATATTACATACTCAGCTGAGAGCTTTGGAGACAAAATTGTCCTTTCCATGGACACATACAAAGTGTAATACAAAAAAGTGGAGCAACTTGCCTTTGCTATTTTTCTTTAGCTATCAATTCGTTTTATTTAAATATTTTTTAAATATGAAAATTTGGTTAAATTTGAACTCATTTCTTTATCATTTTTTTTTTTTGAATCACCCTTGAAATATTTTCGAAGCGCTCTTAATTTTTTCTTAATTAATTTTAATTAATTAGCGATCTGAGATGACTACCCAGGAACTTACATACCAAATTTCATTAAGATAGCTCAAAATTGACTCAAGTTATCGTATTTACGGACGGACGGACGGACGGACATGGCTAAATGAATTTCTTTTTTCACCCAGATCATTTTGATATATAGAAGTCTATATCCATCTCGATTAGTTTATGCCGTAACGGGGTACCGTTATGCGAACAAAATTAATATACTATGTGAGCTCTGCTCAGCTGAGTATAATAACAAGGCCACGGGCGCTTATGCATTACCAATAAATACCATCTTTGACTAGGAAGACAAATGAAAAGAAAAGTTACGAAAATTACGCTCTACAAGCATGAGAAAACTTACAAGAAAGATTTATTAGCGTCGTCGAAAGTGAGTAGCGAAGAAGAATTAATGAAGAGCTGAATGAGCCACCAGCATAGTGCAGCGGCTACGTTGGCTAAGCCATATTATGCGAGTTAAAGACGATGCTCCGGCCATAAAAGTATTCTTATCTGAGACAGCCTATTGGATTAGCATACTCAATTGGCCCAAGCAAGTTCAACAAAAAAGCGACTAGCGCACCTTTCTGGATGCTCAGGTTGAACTGATCCGTCCACGAAGATCTCACATCAACACAATGGGTTCAAAGTGATAACAGAAGCTTTTTTAACGACCAAAGTATAAAAACTCTTTCAAAAACAAGGGCATATGCTATAAAATAACTCCATTCTCTTGGAAAGTACTAGAAGTTTCTAGGAACTTTGCCACTTCCTGCTTCTAGATCAGACAGCTGAATCACTTGTAATAGATTGAGCCTTATCCTGACAAACGCTGAGAACGAGCACGAAATTTGCTCGAATTTGCTTCCATCATGAGTCTACAGTCCTCTCCTTTAAATGATAGTTGTAAGTCCTGCATATGATTTTCAACACTTTACAGCCCCGCGTTTGGGTTCACGGTCTTCCTGCTTGGTCAATCATATGCAACTCTTGCCTTCTCTTAATCTCATCCAATATACTAGGCAACCTCCTTATTCATATATATTCCCATATGCCCAGGAACTCAATATACATTTTATGCTAGTTTCTTATCCCGATTCTTTGAAGGAATTAAATTAGGGTGTAGCACACTTTAAGATACTGTATTATGCGAGATTGTTGCTTTAATTGCTGCTTGGCTGTCAATATAAAAGTTGACTCGGCTGGGGTTTAATTTATTTTCTACCAGTGTTTTTTCTGCTTTGTTTGTGGCAATTTTTTCCGCCTTAAAAAAGCTACAGAGATCTGGAAGCACACTATACCGCATACCTCAATTATTTCACTACTTTAGAAACGTCAGTGTACATATGTATCGCCTAGTCCGCCATTTGGGCACGCTTGCGGCAACTATATTCGCTATATTGTGGCTCTAAGAGCCTTGTAGTCTGTTCGTACTGTAGTTGATAACGCTATACAAGTATGACCATTTGGTCTATCCTCAAGCTCTCCGGAGGCACTGATCCTCGTTGCTGTTGTTAACTCCATCTTTTTGTCACAGGTCTACAGGTGAAAGGTGCAGAATGGCATACAATACATCTGTTGGGATTTTGTCAGCGCTCCCGTTATGCTAACCATTCCTAGCCTGCATATCCATTCGATTTTTTGAGGTAAGTTCTTTTTATAATCACTCTATGCAGTGCCGTGTCTACCAATTTTCCTGTGTTGTACGTATGTACAAACAAACAAAAATTCACAAAATTACTAAATATCCACACGCTCACCACTGCAGTTCAACCTTTTTGGTTTGATTATGAAACCGATTACAATTATTGTCAAATTCAGCCAAATACATTTTTATTCAAACTCACGCGCTCGCATATAGCACACCTTTTCGAAAAGTGCTGCCGCATGTTAGAACAAAAAGCTTTCTTGTCTTTACATGCATCATTACACGCCAATATGAAATTAATTCGACCAAACTTTCAAAGCTAGGAAATTGTGCGCATTCTTCGTGCTTTTATTACGCTTCTCATTCTAACGGTTTTGAGACTACTTCATCACAAGACAACATATACATTCAAACACAAAATTATTCAGACAATATTGTGTTTGCTTCTTATCAAATGAAAACAAAAGATTTCCGCGAACCAAGCAAGAAGTATAAAATATGTATATTGAACGAAAAAGGTAGCATACAAGCAGGCGCCAAAGCAGTTTATCACAAAATGCCAAAAGGATAAGAGTTAAAGTAAACGACATTGAGTTAATATGTGTATGCAATTGAGCATTATATTCATTATTTATTGTTGTGCTTTTCTGTTTGTATGTTTGAGTATGTGTGTACGGCTGTGTGTGTCATTTATTTACCTGTCCTTTCTCCAAAGTTGAATAACTTTATTAATGAGGCAGCTTTCATGGCAAGCAAATTACACAACAAAACTTGGGTTTCCTTTGCTGGCATCCAAAAAATGTTAAGAAAATATAAGCACAAAAAAACTCTCTTTTATTGTTGTTGTAAATCGCACAGCTTCGCGTGGCAGCTTAACTTTGGATCTGATAAATTAACTTCATAATATGCAACATTTAGTAAATTTTATAAAATGTATACGCTCGCTATTCGAGTATGGTTGATAATGTACAAGTTAAGGCTTTAGCCTCTTCATCCTTCTGATTCTTCTGCATATAAGCATTGTTTGTTTGGAAAATCTACACCAGCACCACCTTTAGCGCCCTTACTTCTGTCTGGCGTAAAAATACAGGTACATTTTAAACAGACTTGTAATTACGTTATCAAAGTGTTGTTGCTATGTGTGCAATGTTTGAAAGTAAGTCAAGCAAATTAGCTTTTAGAAAGTTGCTTATAGGGTTCTACTTTTTCGTTCACTTCAGAGACTCGGTTCTTTCGTTGATTTTCTGATGAACGAACAAGTTGTTCTTTTTGTGCATCAGTTCCTCTTTTTCAACTATAGATTTTCTACAAGTATAGATAAGGGTGTGTATGCAGCAATGCTTTGTGTAGTTATATCTAAATGTGTTATGGATAAATATGTTAATATATATATGTATAATTAACTTCAAAAAAGTTACAAATTTCAAGGTTAATAAATGTAATACTTAGTTTCTTACAAAAGATGTTTTTCATAAATAGTCCGGTCAAATTAGATAAAAAAAAGACTGAACCTACATAAATTAGCTAACAGCTGAAAATCATTTAAAACATAATTAAAATTGTGACATCACAGACATTTGTGCTCACCGTGAATTTCAACGTATGTATGTATGAATTTACAATGTTCGCGGACGAGAAGAGAGAAAGAATAACAATAGATAAAATGAACCAAAGATGACTTGATACGAATCTCTTTCATTTGTTGCGCTCTCACGAGGGATTTATCTTTTTGAGCTGGCAACAATCACAGATAAATCCCTCGCGCCAGCTGAAGCGGGTGCCAGAACAAAAAATGTGCCAGATAAAACGAAAAACGCGCCAAAAATTTCGGTAAATTTAATTTGACCTACAGCTGTAGAATAGCGTTCAGAAATTGTGGGAAAAAAGATAATAATACTTGTTTTAGTGTAAATATTATTAGTTCGATGGCGGAGGGCAAATATTATTTCCCATTCAAAAGTTATCCCCAAAAAACGGGTTTTGTAAATTTGAAGTCCCGATGCAACCAGTCAATTTTGATGACATGTAGGATAAGCCCTATCCATTTAATGATGTTAACTATTATATCATAGGTCTGATTTACTGAAATTTTAGAATATATGGTTTTCACTGTGAGTTAAATGCGTTACAACATTTGACTAACTAATTTAATCAAAATGTAAATTTTACTTAGATTAGCTTATATTTAACTCAAACTAGTCGTATTATTGTAAAATAAGTTTAAGGAAATGAATATTTTACGGCTATACTTTTATTACATGATTGAAACTATAATCGCCGAAATGTATGTCAAAAATCCCCATATTCAGATCTATTCATTTTTATTTGGAGTGGCATTATTGACAAAAATGTGCATTTTGACAGCGCTCTCTCGAAACAAAGAGTTAAGCTTCCATTACTGATACTTAGTATAAACTTGACTTGACTTGGCGTAAACTTGGCAACTTAGCCACGCATCATAATCAGCGTTGAAATTTATTTATTTTAAATAAATGTCAATTTGTATGACAAAATGTCAAAAGGAAATGGAAACAAAGAAATGGCATCTCAAAATGTAAACGTCACTTATAACTTACATAGAAAATCAAAATTCAACAGACTTCTAAGTCAAGTTAAGTGTTGCCAAGTTTAAGAAATTAGTAACATGCAATGTTCATTTAACAGAACTGTAAGTGACAGTTCTCAAGTCAAGTCAAGTCTATGCTAAGTATCAGTAATGGAGCCTTTACAAATTCATTCATCTATGAAACGAGCTAAAAGAACAAATAGAACCGAAATCGAAGATCTAGTTCACTTGTTCATTTGAGAGACCCGGTTAATTGAACAAGTTCAGAACGAAACAACCCAACTCTAGTTGCTTATCTGTGTGGAGTGCGACAAATAAAGATTTGAGTCGGTAGCTAGTAATTTTTCTGAGTTATTAAAAAAAAAAAATTATATTAAATCTGCAATGGATCTTTTTATCATAATCTGTACTAATTGTACTAATATAATGTGTACTTTAAAATTTTAAAATACATTTATATATATAACTCTGCTGTAATAAGACTCATACTTTTATATACAAACGTATCCGGAAGATATTGCACTGTCCGAAAATTGTATCGACCGTATTTGAAAAATTGTCCTTATATAACATATTTAAATTTTTTTTTTTGGTCGAGTCATTGATGGGCAGTTGTTTGTCAAGCGTCGAGATCTAAAACTGCTCAGCTACAGAAGAAATATCATCAGTTGAGGGTAAAACTTAAATTAATAGAATATAGAAACAAACATATACAGCATTAACGATTAAGATAGATAAGGACAGTCTTTTTTTAGAGAAAAAAGGGAGTCCGACATACCAAATATGTTTGAAATAGAGCTATAATCTTGGCACAAACACCGGTAAGGTTCATTAAGTTCGAAACTCGTTCTACATTGTTTTAAAAAGAGAGGTTTGTAGTATCTCGTAGTGTGACAGGGAACACTTAAGTTCACTTCGTTCAGAAGAAATGGGCTTGAAATCGATCCATTCAGTACTTTTGTCATAAATTTTACGCCAAGCATTTTTCTACGACTAATAAGAGTTGGAGGATTGATAAGTTTTAATCTATTAGTATAAGGTGGAAGATTAAATGAAGAGTCCCATTGAAAATTCCTTAAGGCAAATAGTAAAAAACTGTTTTTATATTGATTCGAGCTGTCAGTATGGACTTGAAAACGCGGATTCCAGACTATTGAGCCATACTCTAATATCGGTCTAACCAATGTTATGAAGAGGGTTTTCATAACGTAGAGGTCGCTAAACTCTTTTAACCACCTTTTCACACCAAGACACCTTTAGCTCTATTGACAGTGACGCCTATATAAGTGTTGAAGCTAAGTTTGCAGTTCATTGTAACTCCAAGTCTACAAAAACATTAACACTTTCAGGGTTTTGGTTGTTAGTTGTGTAAGAAGCTGGTTGTAAACTCCTGCGCAAAAACACATAAATTTACATTTCTGAAGATTAAGCGGCATGTGGTTCACATTGCACCAAGCAGCTAAGCAATTTAAATCCGTCTGAAGTAAAGAGCGTTCTTCAATCGACGCGTAAGTCTTAAAAAGTTTTACATCATCAGCATACATCAAAATTTTAGAATATTTTGCAGTTGTAGAGATATCGTTTATAAATAGCAAAAACAGGATCGGGCCAAGATGGCTGCCCCGGGGAACACCAGAGGTGACAATAATGATACACGAAAACATATTTTTAAAGACTGCTCTTTGTGTTATGCCACAAAGATAGGAGGAAATCCAACGAGTGATATTAGGTTGAAACCCGAGCATGTCGAGTTTATGTATAAGTAAAGAGTGGCATACTTTATCGAATGCTTTACTAAAATCGGTGAATATAAAGTCGGTGTGAAGATTTTATCTGAACCCGTTCGAAATATGAGTTGTGAACTCAAGTAAATTAGTTATGGTTGATTTGCCCTTACAAAACACATGCTGAGAACTTGCAATTAATGTTGAAATCGAAAGTGTTAGGTGATTTGTAACGATTGCTTCAAACAACTTTGGAATAGAGGACAGTCTAGCTATGCCACGGTAGTTTTCAATGGACGACTTAATGCCACATTTATGGAGAGGGATGAGAAAGGATTCCTTCCATGCCGTCGGGAAAGTTCCATACTTCAAAGATAGGTTAAACGGATCAGTAAGAGGTTTTTAGATGAATTCTGCACATTTTTTAAGAAAGCATGTGTGAATTAAATCTGGGCCGTATGTAAAAGATTCTTTTAGGGCATTTAGGTACAATAAAACATCTTCAGGTAGCAAGTGTGGAGCAGGGATTGAATCACTTGAATGCAGTTCATAATGATATTTCCCAGGTGGCAAAGCAATATCGCCAGCATAATTATATTTGAAACATTGAGCGAAGAATTTCGCAATCTCTTGATCGTCGCTAGAAATGTTACCATTAAACTTCATAGCGGAAGGAAAACCCTTTATTTTGTTTTGTTGGTTTTCCGACAGGGTGGATAAATGATGTATATTGGAACGATTTTCCGTCATCTCTTGTCAAATTTGGTTTTGAGAAAATCCGGTTTCGGCATTGTGCCATCATCAGTGTCGATTTTCGTTCTGACCTGTTGTTGTCGTTTGTCCTGTATTTATAATTCGTAGGTACATGAACAGGTATTGTCAAAATTGATGCTTGTGTATATTTAGTTATGTGTATGTGATGTGTGTTCATTCAGAGCTGAGGGTGGTTTTTACTGATCGATTTGTGCGGCTGACTGGGGCAGGTAAAAATCCGTAATTTTAGTCGATTGACCTTCTTTTTGGGTTTGTTGTTTTGGTGCGTTGCTTATATGTGAAGAACCCTAACTGTTTTATTCATGTTTGCTGGGGAAAATTCATTCTGGGGCATGTGATTCGCGAAGTTAGACTCGGGTATAATGTTTGGACTCCGTATTTTTTTTTTATTTATTTTTTTTATTGTAATCTCTAATATGTTCTCTGAACCTCGTTCTTATTTGCCGTCCTGTTTGTCCTATGTATGTAACTATGTTGATATCCGCTGGAAAACCCTTTACCCCACATTTAGAATTTACGAAACCATAAAACGACCGCGGGTTGCCAATAATTGTCTTCTTAATTTTACAGACGTAAGCTTTATAACACTTTTTATTAAGTTGAAAATATTTATGACGCAGAATAGCATAACGAACGTTATCGGAATGTAAGCCAGTCTTCTTTTATAATTTGAAGGAACGTGACTTTTTGTTATTCAAAGATTTTTGTTCTTTAGTGATCCAGGCTTGCATATGTTCCTCATATGAAGAAATACATTTGGGCACATACTTTTTAAACAAGTTATAAATGATACTATTAAAAAATTCCCGATTCCTCCTACCTCTACAATCTAAATCACTCATATATTAAGAATTTCTATACCCAAAATTGAACATCTGCTTTTATTGATCGACATGGCGAATTAAACCTTTTCCTACAAGGGTCCCTTCAAACCTAAAACGTACGCAGATGACGTTGCTTTTGCCATATCGGGCGTTTTGAGTTATACATACATGAGCATTTAATGTCGGGTTGAGCGCTAACGCGGGGAAGACTGATATTGTCTTGTTTACTAAGAGGAACGCTTAGAAGGATCACCCTGCAGGATATACCTTGAACAAAATATGTAGGGCTCGTCCTAGACGTTATCTTGTCGTAAAAGCTCAACGTGGAGAAGAGAGTACAGAAGGTCTCGACATTACTTCATGCATGTGAAAGAATGCTAGGGTGTACGTGAGGTCTATCGTTCGCTCTCTCTCTCTACATTAGGTATTTACAGTGATTTTTAAGCTCAGTCTATACCATAGAGTTCTCGCTTGGTGGACAGGCACAGAAATCACCTAACTCGAAAAAGTAAGGGGGATATACAGGCTATGAATGCTTAGCATTACAGTAGCCCTGAAAACCAACCCCGACGGCTTTACTTTAGATCTGGTGGCAGAGAACATAGCGTTAAAACTGCGAGGTGTATTGAGGGCTTGAGCGCAAACCATACGGTCATAGTAGTACAACGTCATCAAATTCTGAACGAAAAGCCAGACGAGGCGGTACACGTCTACACCGATGGTACCAAAGTAATGGAAGGAATACTGTGCTGAAGGCGGAAGTAGAAGCCATAACCAAAGCAGTGAAAACACTGGAAAAAATTGCTTAAACTACAGCCGCAATTAAGGCAATAATCTCACAAAGCACAACACCTTAAAGTATGTTAAAGTGTAAGACGTCCCTGAAAAGGATCTGTATAGTGGGAAGCTTACATCTATATTGAGTTCTGGGGAATTTGGGAAAAGCTATAATTGGAAAAAACCGATGAGCTAACTAAAAAAGCGCTTCCATCTAAGCTTGTACCATAGACATCCCAATCACATCGGACAAAATTAAGAGAACCAAGCGGGAAATGCGTGGATCCAAGCATGGGGCTGCAAAGTGTCGAAAAACATCTGTAAATCATACCATTTTGGACTAGCAAAGTTACTCTTATCATGAAAAAGAAAGGGCTGTAGGCTGTAGGTTGACGGGTATTATGACTGGATACTGCTTGTGACACCAAACCATACCTTTAAATTAGGCCTTGCTAGTAGATAGCAAATGTAGAAATTGCGGATTGGAGTAAAAAACGATCGAGCACGTTTTGCTCGTTACCCACGCTCGCAAGGCTAAGACTCCAGCTATTAGGAGTGGCACATCTATCAGAACTAGAAGCAGCAAGTAGCATAGGTGCTTTAAAGCTTCTTATATTTGCTAACATATATTGTTTAATAAACTTCTGGTTTTACTGTGGATTCATTCAGGCTATATGAGGATGTCATGGACCGGCCAGCTCAACCCAACCTCACCTAAGTATTTTAACATCTATTACATATCAGAAAGCGAATGAATACGAACTAGAATTCTGGACCCGTATCGTGTGTTACGATTCGTATCGAAATCAAGTGTTCACTCAAACATTAAATTAATATAGCTCTGAAATCGTGAGACCGAATAACGGTATATGTCAACTAGAGACTTATTGTTGTTGTTGTTTTTGTAGCAATAAGCACTCACCCCGAAGGCCTTGTGGAGTGTTATCGATATAGATGGTCCTTTGCCGGAAGCAGATCCGATACGTTCCGGTAACAAGCACCATAAAGGTACTAGCCCGACCATCTCTGAACTTGGGGTCGCCAGAGCCTCGGCTGTTAATGAAACAGGAGAAGCTATATATGGCGCTGGCAACCCCCTGAGAGGGTTACGCTACAAAACCCCCTTGAATAAATTTAGTATTTTAGTCGCCTGTTTCGACAGGCATACCTTCCGCGGATATATTCTAAGCTCCACAACCCGCTGGGCTGTCAACGCATAATTATAAATTGAGTGAACACGCCATACGTACCCTGATTTGTAATATCAAAAGCAAAGTTAACTCACAATAAAAGTTTATTTCGTATCATTTGCGGAATTTAAAAGACATAAAATGCGCAGAGCTCAACAACACCACCCACAAACTTTAAAGGCTGCCAATATACAACAAAAACCTAAGCGATTCCAAGGCTCATACCAAAAATATGGTTTCTGTAAATATTTTGTTGCATTCTCATTGTAAAAGGCGTTGTGACCACAGTCGCGAAGCCACAGTAAGCTAAGAAGGCCATAAAAATTTTAATATCCAAAAATATAATAAAAAGAAAACAAAAAAATGAAGGAAAAGCAATCAAAAATGTTGTAATACCGCACGCATGCGCCACCTTCACAGAAAGTGTTTTTTTATTTTTTATTTTGACGACATTCTTTTCAATTGTGTTGACAACTAAATCTCAGCATCCGCTACTGGTGTAGCAAATAATAAATTAAGCATCATCGGGTTGCATGCAAAATTGCAAAGCAAAAATTAACAAGAAAGGAAGGCTAAGTTCGGGTGTAACCAAATATTACATACTCGGCTGTCAAATTACAGCTTGCAAAACTTTTAAATTACCTTCTTTTAAAAGTTGGCGGTGCCACACCTATTGTCCAAAATTTTAATAGTTTTCTATTCTGCGTCATAAAGTCAACCCACCTACCAGGTTTCAACGCTTTATGCGTCTTTGGTTATGAATTATCGCACTTTTTCGGTTTTTCGAAATTTTAAATATCATAAAAGTGGGCGTGGTTATAGTCCGATTTCGTTCATTTTAAATAGCGATCTGAAATGAGTGCCCAGGGAATTACGTACCAAGTTTCATTAAGTTACCGTAAAATTTTCTCAAGTTACGGACGGACGGTCGCATGGGCGGACATGGCTAAATGAATTTCTTTTTTCGCCCAGATCATTTTGATATATAGAAGTCTATATCTATCTCGACTAGTTTATGCCGTTACGGGGTACCGTAATACGAACAAAATTAATATACTCTGTGAGCTCTGCTCAGCTGAGTATAAAAATTTACTTATGTATATGCACTGTATGAAAAATCAATTTGGCGACAGACTTTTAGAGACCAAGCTTTTGTCACTAGAGTGCATGCCAAGATGACTGCTCTTGTACCAACTGATTTTATAGACCTATTTAAGCTGACAATAGTAACAACATTAAAGTGTGTAACAATATTTGTATGTATTATGGCGTTGGCTACAATGAAAGCGAGATGGTGAAAATTTTGGCATGCATGAATGATACCAGATGACAACAGCAAGTCCATATGAAAAGAAGTAAGGAAGGTTAAGTTCGGGTGTAACCGAACATTACATACTCAGTTGAGAGCTATGGTGACAACATAAGGGAGAATAGCCATGTAAGAAAATGAACCGAGGGAAACCCTGGAATGTGTTTGTATGACAAGTGTATCAAATGAAAGGTATTAAAGAGTATTTTATGAGGGAGTGGGCCATAGTTCTATATAGGGATATCGCCATAAAGGTGGATCAGGGTTGACTCTAGAATTTGTTTGTACGATATGGGTATCAAACGAAAGGTGTTAATGAGTATTTTAAGAGGGAGTGATCCTTAGTCCCATAGATGGACGCCGTTTCGAGATATCGCCATAAAGGTGGACCAGGAATGACCCTAGAATTTGTTTGTAAGATATGGGTATCAAATTAAAGGTATTAATGAGGGTTTTAAAAGGGAGTGGTGGTAGTTGTATAGGTGGCCGCTTTTTCGAGATATCGCCATAAAGGTGGACCAAGAATGACTCTAGAATGCGTTTGTACAATATGGGTATCAAACGAAAGGTGTTAATGAGTATTTTAAGAGGGAGTGATGCTTAGTTCCATAGGTGGACGCCGTTTCGAGATCGCCATAAAGGTGGACCAGGAGTGACCCTAGAATTTGTTTGTACGATATGGGTTTCAAATTAAAGGTATTAATGAGGGTTTTAAAAGGGAGTGGTGGTAGTTGTATAGGAGGCTGCTTTTTCGAGGTATCGCAATAAAGGTGGACCAGCGGTGACTCTAGACTTTGTTTCTACGATATGGGTATCAAATGAAATGTGTTAATGAGTATTTTTAAAAGGGAGTGGGCCTTCGTTCTATAGGTGGACGCCTTTTCGAGATATCGCCATAAAGGTGGACCAGGGGTGACTCTAGAATATGTTTGTTCGATATGGGTATTAAATGAAAGGTGTTAATGAGTATTTTAAAAGGGCGTGGGGCTTAGTTCTATAGGTGGACGCCTTTTCGAGATATCGCCATAAAGGTGGACCAGGGGTGACTCTAGAATGTGTTTGTACGATATTGGTATCAAATTAAAGGTATTAATGAGAGTTTTAAAAGGGAGTGGTGGTAGTTGTATATGTGAAGGCGTTTTCCAGATATCGACCAAAATGTGGACCAAGGTGACCCAGAACATCATGTGTTGGATACCGCTAATTTATTTATATATGCAATACCTGCCAAGATTGCAAGGGTTTTTTATTTCGCCCTGCAGAACTTTTTCATTTTCTTCTACTTAATATAGTAGGTGTCACAACCATTTTTCAAAGTTTTTTCTAAAGTTATATTTCGCGTCAATAAAACAATCCAACTACCATGTTTTATCCCTTTTTTCGTATTTGGTATAGAATTATGGCATTTTTTTTCATTTTTTGTAATTCTCGATATCGAAAAATTGGGCGTGGTCATAGTCGGATTTCGTTCATTTTTTACACCAAGATAAAGTGCGTTCAGATAAGTACGTGAACTAAGTTCAGTAAAGATATATCGATTTTTGCTCAAGTTATCGTGTTAACGGCCATGCGGAGGGACAGACGGACGACTGTGTATAAAAACTGGGCGTGGCTTCCACCGATTTCGCCCATTTTCACAGAAAACAGTTAGCGTCATAATATCTATGCCCCTACCAAATTTCAAAAGGATTGGTAAATTTTTGTTCGACTTATGGCATTAAAAGTATCCTAGACAAATTAAATGAAAAAGAGCGGAGCCACACCCATTTTGAAATTTTCTTTTATTTTTGTATTTTGTTGCACCATATCATTACTGGAGTTAAATGTTGACATAATTTACTTATATACGTTAAAGATATTAAATTTTTTGTTAAAATTTTACTTAAAAAAAAAATTGTTTTTTAAAAGTGGGCGTGGTCCTTCTCCGATTTTGCTAATTTTTATTAAGCGTACATATAGTAATAGGAGTAACGTTCCTGCCAAATTTCATCATGATATCTTCAACGACTGTTAAATTACAGCTTGCAAAATTTTAAATTACCTTCTTTTAAAAGTGGACGGTGCCACGCCCATTGTCCAAAATTTTACTAATTTTCTATTCTGTGTCATAAGTTCAACTCACCTACCAAATTTCATCGCTTTATCTGTCTTTGGTAATGAATTATTGCACTTTTTCGGTTTTTCGAAATTTTCGATATCGAAAAAGTGGGCGTGGTTATGGTCCGATATCGTTCATTTTAAATAGCGATCTGAGATGAGTGCTCAGCAACCTACATACCAAATTTATCAAGATACCTCAAAATTTACTCAAGTTATCGTATTAACGGGCGTACGGACGGACAGACGGACATAGCTCAATCAAATTTGTTTTCGATCCTGATGATTTTGATATATGGAAGTCTATATCTATCTCGATTCCTTTATACCTGTACAACCAACCATTATCCAATCAAACTTAATATACTCTGTGAGCTCTGCTCAACTGAGTATAAAAATATAACAACAAAATAGTCGTAAAACTGCAGCAAAGCGTAGAGCTAAACAGGCCAAAACGTTTGCCATAGTAGACACATTTAAAATTTTTGTATCCAGAAACAAACGATCATGTATATATGTAAGTAAGTGCATGACATTAATGGCATTGTGGCAAGAATTTCTTGCGCGCATTGCAATCTGCGTGTTTTACAACCAATAAAATTGCATTTTTCACATAATACAATCATAAAAATTCAAGCCCAACATACATACATAAATGTTTGAGCATTAAAAAAAATATATCGAGAAGGCGCACCAAATTAATTGCCGGTGGACCGCTGACTATTTAAATTGTAGTCAGGCATCTGTGCGATTCAGACGCCAGAAATCTATATCAATGAACACTAAAGAAGTGATGCCAAAGAGAATGTTTTATCTCCAAATTTCTTTCACTACAAGGAGTTGCTAAAGCCTCCGTATATGACTATAACGGATTTTTCACCTCACGTAACCTGAGACACTGACTCCGGCTTAGTCTACTGCTATGTGGTTCACGGCGTAGACTTGGCCGGTGTCACAACAATTGGATATCCAAATTGTTGGTGTAACGCCAACGTGTTTGGGTTCCACCAAAGCATTCCGCCGTCTCCATTGCCAGATATTTCAGTGGAGGAACGCACTTCCTCACTTACTTTATTGACGCTAAACTGTTTAAACGGTTATTGTTGCCCAAAAAGACGCGCCATTCGCTTCTTCGTTGGGCAAATTGGTGCCGATTGGTTACACCATGGGAACTCAAAGTGCTTTCCATAAACGGGATCCAATAATAATACTTTTGCCCACAGAGCTCATCATTAGATCTACTTTGGTAATAGCCCTCGCATAGCGACGCTTAAATCTTTCGAAGAACTTTTCTCTCGAAAATTCATAGAATCAATCGCCCCATCGGATGTTGTCAAGGTCTTTGCTTGTGCACCTTATAGCAGGTCTAGTACAATAAGCGATTTGTACAGCACGCTTTTAGTTTGTCAATAATGGACTTTATTTTTTAAGTCTTCACTGGATTTCAAAGCTGATGTGGTTGTTTATGCTACCGCTGGTTCCAAATAAACGAAGTATTTTACTATATTATAATGAAGGGTGCCAACAGTGGCGCCGTTGCCAAGGCGCATATGCGCTGACTCCTTGCTCGATGACAGCATACCTCGTGTTGTCCCCATTAACCATCAAAGCCATCTTTTCTGCTTTTCTCAGTTTGGAGCAAGCAGAACCTACGGCGCAGGTTTTCAAGCCGGTGATTGCTATGTCGTCAGCATAATCCAATTGTTGCACGCTCTTATAGAATACTGTTTCACAGCGGTTAGATTCTAAAGCTAATATAATTTTTTCGCGGTCTGACACCTCGTTCAGTTATGAACGACTCGAAAAGATCTTTCTCAGTTCTGACTGAGCTTTACCTCATTTCGCTCAGCCGTATTTTGCAATAAAACCCAATTTAGGGAAACCAAATTAAGGCAGAGTTCCTTTTCGTGATGTCTAAGGAGGCTTTTAAATCGGTGAAGAGGTGAGATATAGCGCATAGTTAAAATCTGGCCAATGGTAAATTTACCAGGTCTGAAGCTGTATTGATGAGGTCCAATCAGCCGATTCACGGTCGACTTTAATCTTTCGCACAATACACTTGACCGGAGCTTACTTATATGCGATACTAAGAAGGCTAATTCTGCACCCTGTTTGCATGATCCGTCTTTTTGTGGACTTACAAAAATAGGCTTAGATTCCCATCGCAAGAAGAACCCACACTGCTACTAATTTTATGTTTTTTATCCGTTTTTAACCTGCTTCCATTCACTTCACTTGTATGTTTGTATGTATCCTTTACCTTAAGCCGCAAATATTACATATAAGCAGCTCAACCCGTCTTTTCAGGTGGTACGTATATATGTGCTTACGTGTAATGCCTTGCTTTTTAATAATAACATTCCGGCCCAGACGCTGAGCTTAGACTAAATTGTCATTCGAGAAAGCTAAATTCATTTTCGCTTACACGAGCTTTTGTGTTGCCTGCGTGAGGCTGTATGAGAGAAAGTTCATTAAAGCTTTCACACGCCTGTAATGGTTTGCTTTTTTCCGTTCTAAACTAGTTTCGAAACGTAAACTGACGACAGGGAAAGTGCAGCCTATTGTTCCACATTTTATGGTATTTGCAGAAAATACGTTCAAACCTAATTTCATCCATGTTTATGCAGTTTTCGAAAGGCAAATATACTTTTAAATCTATCGCTAGTTATTTAGATAATTTTTACAGAAACCTATGGTGAGTAAAATCTTCAAAATAACCAATACGAACTTATCATCTCTAAACAGCCGTAATACAGACATTTTACATATTAAAGGAATAACGTGAGGATAAAACTTGTTTCAAAAATTTTATATTTTATGTTAGACGTATATAATTACAACTTTTGTTTTATACACTTTCACTATGACGCAGCAATTTACGTAAACACGCACAAAAAATTACAAATATACATTTACAAAATGAAAACAGTTGTGTACACTTAGACCCCTCCAAAACTGTTTCAAAGTTTTTGACCTTTTTTTATCAGCGCTGTAACAGTAAACCGAAATGAAAGTGGCAGGAGTGCTTACACATGTACCTATAATAAATATGTGTGTACAGTCGTAAACGCGAAAATAGCAGTGGTACATTTTTTTTATTAAACTTCATAAAAAATAAATTTTTGTTAATTTAATATTTTTGAAGGTTTTAATGAGCTCAAGGCCTATTGAAAAAATAAAACACAATGTTTTTCTATTGTATTGGATCGATCCAACATAGTCATATGTTCCTGATGATGGTTTTAGAATAAAACCGAAATATCGATGAATATATGTAAAATACAATATAAAAACATTGTGTTTTATTTTTTCAATAGGCCTTGAGCTCATTAAAGACTTCAAAAATATTTACGTATATGGCTAATAAAATTCATCAAAAATTTGTTAATTTAAGAAAAAAATCTATAAATTTGTTAACTACACCTATGCAAAGCAATCTCAAAAGCACTTTCGAAAAAAAAAAATTTAAAAAATCGAATTTTCATGATTAAAAAAAAAAATAAAAAAAACTCTTATTATTAAGAATTCGTGAGCTTAAGACCGGCTTATAATAATTGAGTATTCAATTATTATGTTTTTCTAAGAGAAACTGGAAAGAAGGAAAGAAACATTTACTGGCATATTGCGATGGTACCACTTCGAAAACGGCCACGTAATAATCACAGGAAATCTCGTAATGTTATCAAAGGTTTCACCGCGATTCGGACGGCGAATCACACGGTGAAACTGCAGTTGTCGAGATAGATACAGACTTCCGTATATAAAAATCAGCAGTATCGAAAAACAATTTGTTTGAGCCATGTCCGTCGTCCGTCCGTCCGTCTGCCCGTTAACATGATACCTTGAGTAAATATTGAGATATCTTCACCAAATTTGGTACACGAGCTTATCTGGACCCAGAATAGATTCGTATTGAAAATGAGTGAAATCGGATGATAACCACGCCCACTTTTTATATATATAACATTTGGAAAACACAAAAAACCTGATTATTTAGTAAATAATACTCCTAGAATGTGGAAATTTGACGTGTGAACTGATATTGAGACACTTGATAAAAATTTATTTCAAATGGGGGTGGCACCACCCACTTGTGATAAAATCAATATTACAAATATTATTAATCATAAATGAAAAATCGTTAAACCTATCTTAACAAAATTCGGCAGAGAGGTTGCCTTTACTATAAGGAACGCTTTGAAGAAAAATTGCCGAAATCGGTTAAGGAACACGCTCACTTTTATATAAAAGATTTTTAAAAGGGTCGTGGATGAATAAAATAAGCTATATCTTTGCAAAAAAGTGCTTTATATTAATGGGATTTCATTTAACAAGTGGATTTATAACAATAAATAGGAAAACTTCAAATTTAAGAAAATGGGCGTAGCACCACCCTTTTTAATTTGAAATATTTGACATTGTATTCACCGCTTTGGCAATAGCGGTGGGAAAAAACGGTGATGAACGAGTTTCTACCGTCATTACTGCAGGGCTGTTTTATGCCCGGCCGCTATATTACGTTACGGTGAACTTCACCGTCTTCCTAGGGTTTCCATATAATTACTTTTACATTTCAATATTTTTGACAACGTACCATACCGCTATGTAACGGCCGCTATATAGCGGCACCGCTTTCGAGGAAACCACAAAACAAACAACAACATCAGGGTATGTAATGTTCGGTTTCACCCGAACTTAGACTTTCTTACTTCTTTATACTTAACTGAGCAGAGCTCATAGAGTATATTAATTTTGTTCGCATAACGGTACCCCGTAACGGCATAAACTAATCTAGATAGATATAGACCTCTATATATGGAAATGATCTGGGCGAAGAAAGAAATTCATTTAGCCATGTCCGTCCCTCCGTCCGTCTGCCCGTAAACACGAAAACTTGAGTTAATTTTTAGGTATCTTAATGAAATTTGGTACGTAAGTTCCTAAGCACTCATCTCAGATTGCTATTTAAAATGAACGAAATCGGACTACGCTATCGAAAATTTCGAAAAACCGAAAAAGTGCTATAATTCATTAACAAAGATGGATAAAGCGTTGAAACTTGGTAGGTGGGTTGACCTTATGACGCAGAATAGAAAATTAGTAAAATTTTGGACAGTGGGCGTGGCACAAGTAAGTAAGTAAGTAAGTAATTTAAAAGTTTTGCAAGCTGCAATTTGGCAGCTGAGTACGTAATGTTCAGTTACACCCGAACTTAGCCTTCATTACTTGTTTCCTCTTCTTTCCTTTCCTTGCCTTGCCCTGCATTCCCTCGTCTTTCCTTGCCTTGTTTTGCAGCCTGATGTCGCTCATATCAACTCTATCATGTACCATGTTCCCACATTATGCCACAGTGTAGTGACTACACTTACGCTTACATTCTGTGTCACTCCACGCAGTATACCAATACGATACACTAGAGGACTGTACTTACATTCTACATATACCCATCATAAAGCATGTCACTAATAAAGTATACGCTTACGCTTATTTTTACACATTACGCTTACATTCAGGATATCCCCATATCGTGAGAAAATATGTTTAAATGTCAAGAAAAAAATAAAAATTAATTGACGAAAGTTAATGAAAACTGTCACTGCTCTTTTTTTATGGGCCGCTGTATATATTCGTATATATGT